>NC_048277.1:33572331-33697331 GCF_009762535.1 Notolabrus celidotus | reverse complement strand
TGATTCATTGTGAAGGAAAATAGAGAAATCATGTTGTGTTTTCACAGAATGGCCGGCTCAATCCTTTGTTGTTGCTACTAAGTCAGCTTGATCTTAAGTATTTTAGACATATTGACACTGATGTAATATTTCAAAACAGGATATGTGAAATATCTCAAGGAGGATGTTTGGAATCAAATCCAAGTGTTTTAACTCAAAGTGAACAAATAGGAGGACTTCCAGGTGGCCTGGGAATAAAAACTCAGACTAAATAAAGCAAGTGGACAAAGTCACCATGACGGTTTACAGACTTCTGTTTTCAAGCCTTGGATTTACCTTTTGGCCATCGCTAAGATGGAGCCAGAAGAGACCATGGTTGGAGGAGAAACTGAATTCGTACTTCTACCTCTCCATCCTAGAACTAGGAGCTTAACTACTACAACAAAAAAAATGTTCCCACATCACCCCACTTTTAGCATCCCTACATTGGCTACCTGTTGTTTTTAGGGCCGATTTTAAGATACTTTTAATCACGTTTAGAGCACAAAATGGACTCGCTCCCTCCATATATTTCTGAGCTTTTATCCCCCTATAAACCAGGACACAGTCTGAGAACTTCTGGCAGTGCCCTGTTGGCTGTTCCAAGGTCTAGACTGAAAACTAAAGGCAACAGGGCCTTTGCTGTCAGAGTCCCCCGACGGTGGAAGAGCCTGCCAGAGGAGTCTAGACTTATATAATCAGTCCATAGTTTCATTTTGCTTATCAAGAAACACCTTTATAGTAAGGCTTTAATTTTGTGAATGTATTCACATTTTTTACTTTTTATCTCTGCTTTTATGAGGATCTATTTTACTTGTATTAAAAAATGATTTACAAATAAAAGTATTATTATCATTATTAGTGTTTTTATTTTATTTTCTATTATTATTATTATTTTTTTTTGTCTGTTTTTTAAACTATTTTAAAAGTGCTTTATGTGTTTTTATTATGATTCTTTTATTTTATTCTATTTTATTTTCTGACAGCGTTTTATGTATAGTCGTGCCCCAGAGCTTTGGTCCCCAACCAAGAGCCGGGCTGCCAGAGATTTCGGGGGGCTCGATGCTGAGCTGTAGCACAGCCATCAAGCCACCTAGCCAGGGCTGTAACAGTAGCTTTGGTTAATGCCCACTACCATAACGCTATAATGCTCTACTACCTGGATGTAAACAAGCACAGATGACGAATGTAAACTTGTGGTATGTGGCAGTATTTTGATCCCAAATATGAAAATAAAGTTGTATGTAGGCTTTGTGTATTTGAACTGACAAATAGCCGCTCAACTAAAGCAATGTGTAAGCGGCGTTCAAGGTCTGAAGGCTGGTGATGATAGCGTTGTTAACATTAGCCATGCTTAGTAACCCTTTTTGAAGTTGTTTACCTTCATGTGATTAGCTGTGTTAAATAATTTGTGCCCAATTTTGACTGATTTCTGAGTGTTTGCTTATCTTCTGACTGCTCAGCTTGTTGGACATGTAAATATGTTGTTTTGGAAGCTTTGTGCACTGAAATAAAAAAAAAAAAAGGAAACATCTGCAATAAGCCTTAAAAGGAAAGCATCAATGAAATGTTCTGCACATGTTAATGCATAGATTTTCCAGTTTCTGTGGAGAGAGAAAGTAGGATCTTCATTTGCAGCTTCATGTTTTCCCATGATAATACAAGGCGATAACTGACTGCATTTAAAATAATGCTGGTTAGCGTGCAGCAAATCTGCCCGAGGAATCATATCAGGGGAAAACACTTAACAATTTGTTAAGTGTTGACGGCAGACATTACAAACAGAAGGCATCCATTGGCTTCATCCCAGTATAAACTTGTCCGTGGGTGAGGGATGACTCATCAGTCTCAATTACCTCTCTGTGTTGCTCAAGGCTTCACTTTTTGTCCTTTCTACGCCAGGATACCTCTATCTGTGTGCTCTATGGAGATAGAATAACAGCCAAAGCACGGCTAAATGGAAAGAAGCCCTGGCTAATGTGAATTAGCTCTATGCTTTTTTTTCTTTTAAGCTGTTCCAGGTGGTGCTGGTTTGAACTTGTCACGTACCGTTCACTAGTTTATCTAGTTGGCAGATATATGTGTGAGACTGAAGGAGGATTAAAGAGAGAGAAAACATATCTGAGGCCAGTTGTGGACATGTGTTTTGAGTTTTTGGGCATCTATCATTCTGCTTCTGTCTCTCAAGTTGAAGTAAAACTAGTTTCTGTAGCACCCCCTGCAGGCCTGGAGCACTTCAGCTGTGATGGCTTCATATGCAGCATTTCCTAGGTGCTTTCTGGATTTATATGCTTTGTACTTTGCATCATTAATGAAATTTGCTAGTCATTTGTGCTGTTGCAGCCTGACTTATGCATTAAATGTACATAAGTGTGTGCAGAAACATTGCAGCACCAATAGGAGGCGCCAACAATCAACCATCTGATGTGGTTTGATCGCTTAAACACAGAGTATCTGATGAGATTCCTTGATGGAGGCAGCTGTCGTATGTGTGTGTGTGTGTGTGTGTGTGTGTGTGTGTGTGTATGTGTGTGTGTGTGTGTATATCTGTGTGTATGTGTGTGAGTGAGTAATGGGAGGGTGGGCATTCCTTTACCACCCTGTACCATCTACCACTCCGCCTTCCTTTGGGCCAATACTCATTAACAGTTTAATGAGTGTGAGTTGACTCAGCAGGTCAGAATGGCTCTCGCTGGCTTTGGTTGCTTTATCAGATTATGAGGATGTGCATGTGTGTGCCAGTATGTGTGTCTTTGTGTGTCATTGTGTTACAGTGATACATTCTCACCCATCACCGAACACTCAGCCCCCTTATAGGCCTCAAGGATGACTGTTTAACTGCACTTTTGTCTCTCACAAAGTCAAGTATTGCGACAGTTATCTAATGAATATCAAACCATTATTAAAACACACAGCCTCTTACCTCGATCATCTGTATGCAGCTGTATATACAAAAAGGCTTGTAAAGGTTAACTTAACACACTGCTTTCACTGTAATCCCCTTTTGACAGACATATGATATGACATTATTGGGATAGATTAAATTGCAAAACAGTTTAAAACTCTATTTGATGGTACACTGCCTTTTAATGGTTGTAATGCTGCCACTTTCATTGCCAATAAATCTTTGGATGTCTTTTGTTGAGTGAGTGAATGCGAGTGAACATGATCTCTGAGGAGAGGGAAGAGAAGAGGAGAGGAGAGGACGTGCAAAACATGGTCACTGAAGCAATCAAGCGCCGTCTTTGGAACCCACAGGGGACTCGTTTAAATGTTTAGGTGGGCATTAATCCACAGATACTACATAAATATGTAGAAAAATAAATAACCTGTAGGCAGGAGTTTGAGTTTTAGCATGGGAAATGTTCTGGTGACAGTTTGTCCAAGTAGTTCTGACCAATCACGTTAAAGCATGGTTTGAAGTATGCAGGAGAAACTGTACTATCTCAATCAACAGATATCTGCATGCAAGAAAAGCTGAATCAAGATTAAAAAAAATGTACTTAAGCAATAAACTGCTTGATGCTGTGGTTGGAAAGGCAATACGTTTTTTAAATTCACCTACTTCCTTAATTGAAAAGTGTATACTGCTGAAGAAAACCAGAGTGAAGCCTCAGTGTAACTTTCTATTTACAGTGAAACTGAGACTCACCAAGAACAAGCCTTCCAAGGATGCAAAGACAGGACAGTCTTTATTTCACATTTGCTGTCACGTTTGAAGGCAAATAAAAGAAGAGGACCCGAATGCAGACAAACTTAAAAGTAGTGATGTTACGAGATGTGCCGAGGCTTCGAAGCGTGTGTCGAGTAATGGAGGGGGCGTTTCCATGAAGCGCGTATCGAGGCTTGTTTCATTGAGGGGAGGAGCCGAAAATGATGACGTCCGAAGCCTCGTTGCCCGGCTGTACCACGTGACTGCTTCGGTAAGTGGTTTGAAGATTTAGGAGTGAGGAGAGGAGGACAGGTAAGACGGAGCCAGCTCGAAAGAGGGGAATGAGGTGCGGACCTGTTGTGACCCTGGTGCGGTCTTGGCCAAATGGTGAAGTGCACGCCCATGAAACATCAGGCCCAGGTTTGAGTCCAACTTGTGGCTTTTTAATTGCATTTTTTTCCTCACTCTCTCCCAGTTTCTACACTGTCCTCTCCTCTATAAATAAAAGGTGTCAAAGCCCAAAAAAATATAACTTAAAAAAGAAAAACAAGAGGAGGATTTCCCCTGTGTGGTAACATTTTGATTTGACAACACAAGCATATTCAGTGCCCTCTTCCTAGTTCCACAATCACTTTTACTGTCCTCTGCCTGCTTATGCAAATGCCATTTTTCTAAAGTGACAGAAAAATATAATTACACAACCTGCCATATCATATGATACTACCATTTTGGGAAAATTTCCACACACAGAATACATTCAAAACTATTGTATCATACACATATATGATCATTTTATGTACAGAAATCATTTGGTCATAGATTTTTTGTAATTCATAGTCATTCCCATAGCAGACACAAAAATTCAATGCATCACATGTGGATTAGATCCAGCTGCCTGTGATTATACACCTGGCCAGTAGGTGGTTTCGTGTGCACATGAAGCTTCGAGAAATGAACCCTTTCTCGAACCAATTGGCTCAAGTGGTTCGATGCCTCATGAGGCTTCATCTCACCATCACTACTTAAAAGGGTTCAATAAAAAAAAAGTAAAAAGGAAACAAATCTTACCCACAAGAAAGTCCAAAGTCCAACAAAATCCACAAGAAAACCCAAACAGGAAACACTAAAAAACACGGATGAAAGACTCAGGGAAGATTTAAGGAGCTGAGAAAGAGAGTTGAACACAGGGAAACTAAATACCCACAGGGTAGTTAACACAGATGGAAAAAGACACAGGTGAAACTAATGAGTGTAATCAAGCAGGAAGGAAGCACACAAGGACAGGAAGTAAAACTAAACCAGACACACAAGGAAGAAGTAATACAAAATAAAACAGGAAACAGTGGAGACTGAACTAAGAAGCACAAGTGAAAATACATACACGAAGCATACAAGAACAAAATTGAAGTAACGATGATCAAGACAACACATGGCATGATTAACAACATAAAACAGGACATGACTAAGAAACAAAAAAACAGGAACACACAAAACTAAAGAAGAGCAAATCATGACACTCTAGGGAGGGAATTTTGCTACTGTGTAGTCGCAGTGAAACTGAGACTGTCCAGGAACAGATGTAAGGGCAAACCTCCATAAGTGCAATGAATGAAGAAATGCAGGTGTTTCCTTTGCAAACATATCTAGAGGGAGGGAATGTTGCTACCTACTACTGTGTAACTTTTTAATCACAGTGAAACTGAGACTCTCCAAAACAGATGAAAGTGCAAACCTTGATGGATGCAATGAATGAAGTAATGAAGGTGTTTCCTTTGTAAAGATATCTTGAGGGAAGGAATTTTTCTCCTTACAACTGTGTGACTTACTATCTACAATGAAACTGAGACTCCCCAGATCAGGTGAAAGGGCACGCCTCCATGGATGCAATAAACAAATAAATGACAGTCTTTATTTTGCAAAAATATCTTAAGGGAGGGAATTTTTCTACTTCCTACTTTTGCTACACTTTTGATGTGAACACATGATCACTCCTTAAGTTGTTCATTAGCTTTAAATGATGTTGTGCACAGAGGAGGCGGTCTTGGCTAACTGCTGGTTCCTAGGTAACACCAGGAAGTTGGTCATCGTTTCAAGAGGCTTACATCAGTGTCTTATGGGTGGAAGATTTAGTTGGGCCATGACTTTAACGTATGCAAAGTGCATGCTGTAGGCCTGTGTGTGTGTGTATGCTTGCTTAGATGTAAGTGTGTAATGTGAGTGAGTTTCAGTGACTCGCATACCACCCAGCTGAATCACTGATGACTCCAGCATAAAACCCTGCATCCCGCTTAACTTCTCCCCTGTGATCCTTTAAACGGCCTCACCTGTCCTCTCTCTTTGAACACACGTGTGGTCGTGTTTTGAGTACTGATCACTTACAACAGGAGATGCAGACACACAAACACTGAACCGAGGCAGGTAGACAACAGGGGGGAGAGAATTAAAGGCTGCTGCTGTTGACTTGAAGAGGGGATTAAGGAGCAGGGAGTGGAGAGGCTGACATGAGAGTTTATGTGAGTTAACTGAGAGTAACAACAAAGTCACTGAACTTTTGATTTTGTTAAGTAATGCAAAAAGTTTTCATACAAACTCAAAGCTCTTCTGTGTCTAAAGGTGATTTTTTTTAAACATTTTTGGAGCATTTAAAACCCAGCTGCAATGTTTCTAAGTGCAAACAAAACTTACTGCATTAGTGACTTTGTTTACGTTCTTCTTTCACATGCATACAAAGGGCTTTACGTTGTCAAAACACCATCTGAAACTGCTGATCATGTAGCACTGAAGGCAGGTTAAGTGAAAGACTGAGAGTGAAGGGGGGGTGAAAGACAAGACAAGCCCAATGTGGCGGGAGAGATAGATGCCCGGAGTGAGACGTAAAGACAGACACGCCTCAAGCTTGTGTTAGCCGGGGCTTAACATGGATTTCACTGAGATAATTTAAGCCTTTGGACAAAGATTCTGCAGCGAGGTGGAAGATAAATACGTCAGATAGAGCATGTTGTTACGATGGCTTGGAAAATTCCATCACAGACTTTTTATTGATGTCTGTTTCTCAATAGATCCATATGGGTCTGGAAATCCTAGTCTAAAGATTTGATGACATTTTTAAAGCTCTTAAATAATGAAAACTTACAACTTATGTCAGATTATAGGGATTGTACCAAGGTTATAAAATGAAAAAAAATAAAGTGTGAAGGACATTTCTTGGGTAGTTTTCAAAGCCAAAAATGGAAGATGTTTTGCATTTGCAGGCTGAGCTGCTTTGTGCCAATTTGTAGTATTTGTTGGGTCTTTTAAAAGTTAGCTGACACTCCCTTTAGATTAACAAAAGTCACTCAAAGATGAAAACATGAGGTGATTCTTTGCAGCTCACAATCTCAGGCTGCTTTCGTTCTTGCCGTTGCTTTTGGGAAACACAAACATTTCATCATTAAATCCTTTGACTCACCGTTTAAAAGAGCTGCAGGCTAGAAAATCACCAAAGCTTTACTGTCAAGACGCATGTTTCTGTAGAGTTGAGAAAAGAATCACAATCCTTCCAGTCAGACTCACATAGTTTTGATTGTGATCCAAGGAACTTTTCAAAGGCTCCAGGGTTCATGACATTTCACTGCAAACACACCAAGATCCTTCAGGTTCAGTTTTTTCTTTCCAACCTCTTTTTTTTCTTCCACAAAATAAAACATTTTTTATGCTTGGCAAACAGAAATAAGTAAAGTCAATAGTACTGACAGCAGTAAGACAAAATAACTCTAAACATTAAAGCTCCTGTGTGGATTCTTTTGTTTGTGTGGAGTTTGGCGCCCCCTGTGGACAAAGTGATACCTTTAAGCTCTACACTGATTTTGTTGCACATGCCTAAACAGTGTTTTAAAACAAAAAACTCATCCTGCTTCTCTTTTTATAATAACTGGTAGTGTATAGATGTCACCTGTGTAGAATCCTTTCAGTGGAAGATGTTCATAATTTCTGTAACATTCAGTTGATCACTTTGTCTGACACCTATCTTGTAGCGGTGGTTTGATGCCAGCTGATAATGGTAAACATGCTGGCTGGGTGTCTGCTGTGTGTTAGCTGCATGTTCTGCATGTTGACTGGCAAGAGAGAAGTTAAACATACCAGCCCGAGCACTGTCTATTCACGTAGAAAGACTGAAATCAGCCGTGTTAACAATGCCACGCCTGCATCAAGCAGCATCCTTCAGTCTTAAAATATGAAGCCCATCGATGGCCAAAGTGCAAAACCTCCTATCTGAAAATTTTACATGTGCATATAGGAGGTGTTGTGCCTCAAAATATTCCCAGCAAACGTGATTGGAGGATTTTGTCAGGTGACTTCTCTGTCACAATGAAGGGTGGGATTACCTTGGAGACGGACTGAAAATGTGCAGCCTTCCTTGTTCTCATCATTTAAAGTGAAATCCGCAAATCAGCAAATTATGCAGATAGGAGGTTTTGCATTTTGGCCATCGCCATGCGGAAGAGATAAAAACAGCAGTTCATCAAGCGTCCACTTGAGGCCTGCTGCAGAAACACACCGGAAACCAGAAGATGAGTGGCGTCACGGATACGACATCTATTTTTTATAAAGTCTATGGCCTGCATGAAGGATCACCTGGCTCTTTAAAGGGAAAGAAAGAAGACAGTAGTTTGGGTCACACCCAAAAACACATTCATGAATAATCAAGGGACATAATCCAACCTCTCTGTGCCCTGCACCTTGCTGCAACAGGGCTTTCAATCTTCAAGCAGCAGACATCAGGAACCCACGTAGACGCCAAGCAACAATGAAAAGGAACCTGCTCTGAAAGCCACGGTCATGGTTCAACACCAGTCTACATCATTGTGCTAAAAGGGGTAATAAGAAGAGAGGGTAACTGGAGGTGAAGGGTCAAAGGTCACACCAACCAATTGGAAGCAAAAAACCTTGTGTTTTGTAAACAAAGGCTGACAGAAAAGGTAATGACCATGTGCTCAAACTGTCGTGCAAGCACAGAGACTGTTGACCCGGGGTTGGGACAATAAACATTTATCTTTGTCGAACTGATGACAGTTATGTTTGGAAATTAAAGGTTTAGAAGCATTTTGAGGTTTGAAGAACCTACACCGGCACACCATTACATTAACAACAGTTCACCCTACTCACACGGCAGCCTTTTCACTCTGCCAGCATGCCCATGGTGGGAATGAAGCTCCTGTTTCTTCAAACTACAAACACAAACAGGGAAATGTTTGTTTGTAGAAATGCTTGAAATGTTATGGTCAAAAGTGTTGATGTTTTGCTGTGGCTTGTTGTAGGCTCCTAAGGTTAAAAACCAAACCAAACTTAAGAAAACTAAGCTAAACATTTTTTTAATTTAATTAAAGGTGACATATCATGCAAAATTGACTTTTTAATGGTTCTCTACCTGAAATATGTGTCCCTGTCTACAAACCCCCCGAGAATGAAAAAAATCCATTCTGCCCGTTTTGATTTCTACACCTTTCTGTAAATGTGTGTGAAACGAGCCGTTTCAGACTTCCGTGTTTTTGTTACGTAACAACAATATCCGGTCTGTCACGGAGTCAGAGCTCGGAGCTTGTTCAGCCCATAGACTGTATAAAATAATACTGAATCCCTCCTCCGTTTTTCATTACCTGCACAAATGTGTGCTAACAAGGAGCTTAGGAGGGAGGCATGCTAGTTGTAGGCTGTCTTAATAAACACAAAGGTCGGTTTTACTCCCCACGTCTGCAGATTTGAAGATCTAGTGGATGATTTTTATTTATCATGGATAAGTGCTAGCGCTAATTAGCATAGCCACATAGCTAAATGTTCATAGCTGTAGCTGTAGCTGTGTACCAAGACACACGTCGACATACTGACAAATAAAACAACAAGAAACAGAATCTGTGACCAATCCTTCAGAAAGGTCCTGCTGCCTTTCTGGCAGAGGTCGGTTTTACTCCCCACGTCTGCAGATTTGAAGATCTAGTGGATGATTTTTATTTATCATGGATAAGTGCTAGCGCTAGTTAGCATAGCTACATAGCTACATGTTCGTAGCTGTGTACCAAGACACACGTCAACATACTGATAAATAAAACAACAAGAAACACTAAATCTGTGACCAATCGTTCAGAAAGGTCCTGCTACAGGCGCCTCTCCGTCAGGATCAGATTCTGGATCAGATTCAGAGGGTTGAAGTAACGCGATCTCTGAGCAGCCGTGTATATTCAGCCAACATGTAAACATTAGATCAACGTGCTGGAGAGCCGAGGCACATCCACTTCCAGAGGGGGCGTGGTCAGAGGGAAAACAGAGTGTTCTGAGGAGGACTGAAGAAGAGGGCTTTTCAGGCAGACCAAAATCTGATTTCAAAGTGTTTTTTTGAGCATAAACTTTAAAGACATGTTTTGGGGACCTCTTAGACCAATATATATTGATGAAAAAAGCGTGATATGTCACCTTTAAATATATATATATAAAACCTGTTACTCTGCCAGTGTCTCTTTTGCCAGTCCCCAAATCAACAGAATACATTTCATTAGTAGTTTTAAACATATTTAGGGTGTTTTTTACTCACTCTTTGTCTCTCCCAGGACGTTACTCGTCTCTCCTACAGCGTCCTTTACAATTTGAATTATGCAAATTAAGTGATGACGCCATTTAGTGACTTCTAGGGACTTTTAAGACAGCCAATGACTACTTTCCTTACTGAGAAGTGCCAACCTGAATTTGACGTCAGAGGAAGTTTTGGTGAATTCGTCACTTTGTTCAACATGACAGTGAGATCTGAAGTAGCTGCACATCAGCTGCACAACATGAAAGTATGAGGCAAGTCTTAACCATGTAGAGGTGTTGTAATTGAATCAACAGGTACTTACTAGTATGTATAAAAGAATAAGAGAGAACTCCTCTGGTAGTATAGCTTTATTACACTGACAAAGTCGATTTGACATTACATAGGAACATGTACCTTCAGGATTTTTTCATGGACAACAAATCATACATATACACACAGAACAGACAGTGTTAAGCACAGACATCTTGGTAGAGCATCACTCTGGTGAAGTGACAGCAGTCTCCAAGAACTGTGTGGGATGTGAGGTGAACATTCAGCAGCAACGATCACAAGCTAAATGAGCGGCCCCTCGTTTGTTAATCCGACAGATTCTCAGCATGCTACAAACCCCCACACAGACCCCTACGATCCCTTCTCCGTATTTACAAAATGGCAGTGGTTCAAGGATTGTTTCGGTGGCTTTGTTCATTGTTCATGGCACTATTCACTCACCGCTGGTCTTTCTTTACAAACCAGATCTAAAGAAGAGGCTCATCATCGATACAAAAATATAGTACAGCAATTTTTCTTGTCATAGCAAACATTCATACCTGTCCGTCAATGGCCCAGTCACATCAGCAGCCATTCAGATAAACACAAAGAATAAAACATAACCTGCTACACAAAGTAAAGACAAAAGGGGCGCTGAGACCTCGTGGGTTTGAGTTTGAACCCACCTGTGACTGACAGATTTGAGATAACTTGATGTTTTATCTGTGGTTCAAATGAGTTGTTGGTTTCTATTTATTTCTTCACAACATTAAGACCAAACTGTTGATTTGCTAGAGTTTTACCCATCATCTTATATGTGGACAATGGAGAGGTGGAAGCAAAAGATGCACACTTTCTATTATATTTAAGTCACAAATATAAACTCATACTCTGAAACTTAGAGTAAGGTAGTGGTTATCATAATTATCATTACTATTACTACCAATATGCATCATTATTAACAAGGAATGAATAACAACTTTTTACTCACAGTAACTTCATACTTGTCATCTTCTAATCAGGGTGCTCCTATATTCAGGACAATACGGTGTTACGTAAGTGAGGCAGATTCAATGAAACGGTCTAATGTTAAATTTTATGCAACTGAAATCCTGCACATTTTTTAATGCATCGACTAATCTCTGGATTAAGTGTGAAAGAATGCCATCTCTGCCAGAAGTTAATGCAACAATTGGCATTTGTCGATTCAACAGTCAGGTGTTACAGTACTGTGCTACATGAAATGCACATGTATCTTTCTGCATTCTTACTGCATCACCACACATAAATAATGCATCACTGACAATATAGAGCTCAAGCAAGTTGCAAGTACACTACCAGTCAAAAGTTTGGAAACACCTTCTCATTCAAGGGTTTGTATTTATTTTAATTATTGTAAACACTGTAGATTAATACCAAAGACATCTAAACTATGAAAGAACATATATGGAATTATTTATTTAAAAAAAAAAGTGTTAAACAAAGCAGAATATGTTTTATATTTTAGATTCTGTAAAGTAGCCCCCTTTTTCCTTCATGACAGCTTTGCACACTCTTGGTATTCTCTCAGTCTGCTTCATGAAGTGGTCTCCTGGACTGGTTTCTAATTAACATGAGCCTTGTCAAGAGTTCATTTGTAGAATGACTTGCCTTCTTAATGTGTTTGAGACCATCAGTTGTGTTGTTCAGAGGTAGGGTTAGCACACAATGTATAGTCCTATTTGAGTACTGTTGTAATCCAGATTATGGCAAAACCATGTTATTTTATAGTTTTGATGTCTTCAGTATTAATCTACAATGTTGAAAATAATTAAAATGAATAAAAAACCATTGAATGAGAAGGTGTGTCCAAACTTTTGACTGGTAGTGTATCTGATTTTCATGCTGCAGATAAATCATTAGAAGTATTTTGCAGGAACACCATGGTGTTTTCTTTTAAAAGTCAAATCTTACTTTGTCATAATTTGATGCACAGTCATCAAAGAGATACAGTAAAAACTACAGCTGTCACTGATGGTCACATAATAACACATTCCTGATTTGAAGCCAGGAATGAATGCTATGAGGTAAAAGTTTGACTTGAAACCGAAAGCTAAGGAGGCTTTCTGAACCTGTTCGATAATTTGTCTTGTATTAATTTCATTATTTAAAATGTCAAAGATGGACTATATGTTTCTCAGGTTCATTGAGCCAAAAACCTTCTAGCTGCAAACCCTAACGTCCTTTGTGGAGGTGTAATTTTCGCAGGTAAAGATCTGCTTAATGTCAAATAAATGTAAGACAAACAAAACAGACATACACTAAGTGATTCATCAACTGACAGAAAAAACCTCCGGGCCATGTCTCTCATTTGTTGTCTTTCTTCTCTCGGAGGAAACCCTCACAGCTTTCAAGCGTGTGCATGTAGTCAGAGTCGCACTGTTTTAACACGACGGGTTTGAATAAAGGAAGAAAGAAAGGCGCTTCTTCTTTTCCGTTTGACTCTGGGAATTTCATACAGGTGAGTCATGAAAAGGCTGTGAGAGAGTTTTTCTTCTTCCAAGCACGTTAAAGCTGATCATCCAAAGATTGTTCTACAAATAAAGCATCCAGTGAACTGCACACAGGCAGCAGGGTATCTTTTCAATGTCCCATCCTCCACCTACACCTTCACCAACCTCCAGAGAGCCTCTTCAACTCACCTGAGGCGCTACAGTCTTTGAAAAAAATAATAATTCTCTCTGAGTGCAGGCGCAGGGCATGCGAGGGAGGTGTATAGTCTTGTTCATGGCGTGTGGAGGTGGGATAATTTCTACATGGCCATTTGTCACATATTCACATTACAGACAGATCCCAGCCACATCCAGGTATCGAAGCACATGCCACCCAGAGGAGAACAGACACCTGAAATCTCCCCCGTGTGTGGGTACAGCAGTCAGTGAGATGGTTTGGATCAATAGTGTTGTGCTCCTGTGACAGTGGCTTTGTCCGCCGGGAGGCTTTGAGGAGGAGTTCTTGTGCCTTGTAATTGTCTTGTAGAGGAACAGGAAGGTTGATATCACTCTCCCCAGGGTCAGAAAGGTCGTCAGAAGGTCAATAAAGCTGGCCCAATAGTTCTCGGAGGACCGGGTCAAAGGTCAACAATCTATGTACATTGAGTGGTCAGTCAAAGCTGCAGAAATGCTTTCCCTCAGCATACAGTGTCCAGTGTTTGGCAAGTACATACAGTAGTTCTTCTTCACTTCACTGCTTCCTCCCACACTCCTCCTTCTTCTTCTTCTCCAATAACGAGTCTTTGTCCTCCTTCAGGTGCAGCACTCTCGCTCCACACGGCAAAACAGGGACGACTGGGTCGGCAGGGACGTGGAGGTGAAGTGGTCGGAAAGCGGATGGGAGGATGTGGGGTCATTGGCGGAGCAGGAGGAGGCGAGGAGGGAGGGGTACGGGCTCATCTTGTCGATGTTGACGTAGGTGGTGTTGAGGAGGACGTAGTGCTCCCCGCTGAAGCTGGAGAAGATCGCTGAGATGCGGGACACCAGCTCCGAGAAGGAAGGCCGGCGCTCTGGCTTTGGGTGCCAGCACTCGATCATCACCGTGTAGCTGGAGGAGAGAGAGGAGGAGAGGAGAGTCAGATATAGGTTAGAGGCAACCTCCTGTCTCAAAATATGAAGTCCATGCAGAAGTGTTATAAACTGCAGTTCATCAAGCGTCTGTTTGAGGCTGGCTGCAGAAACACAGGAAACCACATACACACCCATTCAAAGAAGACGATCTTTACAGCAGAAATAAACATGTTTACAGCCTGGTTCAACAAACGGCTTCAGTCTGAGCTCATTTCTCTATCCGCGCATTGTATGGGGTGGAATTTTTTTCTAACGCGACAGTTTAGAAGATCTTAAGATTACGAGTTTTTCCCAATTTTAGAGCGTGGCTGACTTGATTGACAGGCGAGAACACTGTAGCTGTTGGTGAGGAGGCTCAAAGCCCGCCTCTTTACCTCACACTAGTTCGACTGAAGTTAGGTTGAGTTCAATATTTCCAATATGGCTCCCGCCACCAACTGGCTTCAAAACAGATGGGTGATGTCACTGATACTGCTTCCATTTATGATACAGAATATGGTCCCACTGCATGTTTCTGAGTTACAGGTGAGCATTTTATTTTGAAATTTGCCCTTTTGTGCATCCCTTAACTTGTTAGAGGAAGTCAAACACGCCCTAACTCACCTTGCACCATGCGTTCTATGGGATTTGGGTTGCTTAAAGCTGGGGTTAGGGGCGCTGGTGGCCTAGCGGTCTAAGCGCCCCACGTACAGAGGCTACAGTCCTCGTCGCAGGGGTCGCTGGTTCGATTCCCAACCGGTCGACCATTTCCTGCATGTCTTCCCCCACTCTCTACTCCCCATATTTCCTGTCTCTCTTCAGCTGTCCTATGTAATAAAGGCAAAAAGCCCAAAAATATAACTTAAAAAAAAAAAGAAAAAAGCTGGGGTTGGTAGTCAGATTTAAATACACTTTTTGTTATACTGGTTAAAATGATCTTTATGTCCTGATGGCAATCGATACATAATGTGTTCTTAAAAAAGAGCAAAAAAATCTGCTAACTACAGCTGGAGTAAACCTGGGAAAACACCAACAAATCCCTGCCATCAGGAGTCAAATGATGAAACCAATCAAATCCCGTCCTGACGTTCTGCCCGCCTCCTGCAAAGCGTACATTTCATGTTTGTTTGTGATTTTAACTTTCACTATGAGAATGTTTTCACAAACGATGTGCTGAGGTCCGGTTTTGAATCAGTCACCATCATATGGTCGCGAATCAGCGGCGCTCGTGCATGTGAGCGGGGGGCGTCTGTTTGGAGGAGCTCCAAGGGGAGGGGGGTCCTTCGGAAATGCTACATTCAAATTCATGCTAGTTTTCCATGACTACCAACCCTAGCTTTAAATGTGGCCCTTAAAAAGTTCCCTGATAACATGATCACACAAATGATGATTAATGGTACATAGAGAAGTTTTGTTTCACCTAAATATCAATAATGCATTTTGTTTCCTCCTGTTAAGTCTCTCTGTTGTGTTTTGCAGCGCCTCTTGTTTTCATTCCTCTCCTCTGTTGCTGTTCTCTGACTCTGCATGAGTCCTGCAGCAGCGTGAAACTCTGCCTCCCCTCTCCACAAACAATAAATCATCCATCAGGCAAGCATTTAACCTGGAAACAACTTTATGTTTCCAACTCAATCAGAATGACATCAGTCAGAGATGCTTCCACAGATATCAATATTTATTTCCGTTTATTTTTCTCTCCCTGCTGTCATGCATAAAAAATGAGAGGGTCTCACAATGGCTCATTATTCCAACACGCCTCAGAGATAGGTTTGACTTTTACACCAGCAATCAATCATTTTTATCATTTTGCAACAAAGGTCTGCAGCCTGTCAGAGTTTGACTTATCTGATATTTGAATGATCATTTTTCTCTCTCCGTCTTGGCACCCTATCATCGTTAAAAATGAAGAAAAATGGCTCCATCACAACAAACGCCAGCTATCTGCCAGGGTCTGCTATCACCGAAACATCCAGCCTAACAGTCAGGAGTGAAGAATTGGAGGAATGTTTGCAGACGTGCATCATCTCCTGACGGCTCGGTTTAATTTACAGCTTGGGAACTTTTGGGCCTCTGCCTCCCTCACCTGAACACTCCTACTCACCTCTAATTTACGCAGCACACACACACACACACAAACACACACACACACTACAGACAGGAAGGGAACACTTCAGCGTGTTATCTGCACAGTATGAGATCACAGTTGGCGTCAGTTTCACAGCACCGGTGGGTCAGAGTATAATTGATCCAGATAGAGCAGTGTAAAGTGAGTCAGTGTCAGGGCTTGAGTTCCTTCCCAGGGATTTGATGAGACACTTCTACAGAAACAATTAAAAGTTTTGCTTCTGTGCATTAACTGGATATGGGAATTCCTCTTCTATACATTCACACTACCATGCTTTCTTTTTTTTTAAGTTGTACTACAACAACTTTTTATGTCTACACAATGTTTTTAAGAAACACCCTGCAGAATGGAGTCCTGCAGAAACACTACCGCGCACTTTCTGTGAGTCTGCAGACCTAACTGTGGGACTAACTTATAGTTCACTGCGAACTCAGTGACATGAAGATCATGACTGTCAGTCCTCTTCTAAATGGAGACAAATGTTCTTGTCCTGAAGCAGTGTTCAATAAAAAACAATAATAAAATAAGTTCATTTGTGAGTAACCACATTTAGTTTGATCACTGATGTTAATGTCCTTTTGACTTTTGTTAATTTTCTTAACAAGGCTAAAAACTCGAGGTGACCGAGCCTTTGCGGTGGCTGCACCCACACTGTGAAACAGCCTGCCTCCTGATTTAAGGCATGCTCAGACACTTGAGAATTTTAAATCCCTACTTAAAATGCACCTCTTTGCACTGACTTTTAATACCTACTGAGCGAGACATCTTATATTTTATTTTTGTTTTTATTTATTGTGGCCTTTTCTTGTGTTATCTTCTGTGTTTTTAATATTGGTTCTTTTTTAATTGCTATTTCTTTTTATTGATTGTGTTTTTTAAGCTTGTACAGCACTTTGGCCAACTGAGGTTGTTTTTTAAATGTGCTATATAATTAAAGTTGACTTCACTTAAATACATAAGCATTTTGCTGTAAGACACAAACTGATGCTGGAGATTACCTTTTTATTGTTATTATCTATAGGCGCAGAAACTGCACTGCTCTGCATGCACTTTGCAAGCCCTTCGCACACACAGCACACTCTGCACACTCTGTACACTCTGCACACTCTGCACACTCTGCACACTCTGCACACTCTGCACACTCTGCACACTCTGCACACTCTGCACACTTTGCACACTTTGCACACTCTGCACACTCTGCACACTCTGCACACTCTTCACACTCTTCACACTGCACGCTCTGCACACTCTGCACACTCTGCACACTTTGCACACTCTGCACACGATTAAAGTCGGTGAGGCCTCGGTGATAAGTCTTTAGAGAGGAGACAAGAATCAGTGAAACTTGCTTGCTGATTTCAGTCTTTTTTGTCAATCCCCCCCTTTACCAGAAAACTAAGTTTTCTTGCAGCAGTTCTTTAAACATGAATGTCTGATTACAAGTGCTGCTAAATGTTAGCACTGGCTGCTATTTCAGTAAAAGCCTACCTTTATTTTTAAATGCTACTAACGCTACATGCAGAGAGGGCTAGCTATTACGTGACAAGAGGTCGCATTTCACCAAAAGGGACCAAAATTGGAAGAGAAAGTGAAACTTGGAGGAGTGAGGGGTTAGTGAATGCTCAGATATCAGCTAACTATGGCTTTGGTTTGGTTAGCAAACTGAAGATATGTTAATTGAGATTGTAGTTTTGCCTAGTTAGCAAAAACTGGATTTAATGTTTTTTAATTCAATATTAATTCTAATTTCAAAGATAACTGTCTAAACTTGAACTGTGCTGACAACAATTTGAGCAGCAAGAGTTCAGCAACAGAAATAGACAAAACGAGATGCTGACGCCGCGTTAGGTTTTTAGTTCAAACTTGCTCGTAAAGCAAAAAGTGACTTCTGTTTGACCCCAAACTGTCTAGAGACGCAGCACTTATCTGAAGTGTCGAAGGAGCTGTAAGTGTGTTCAAACTCTAACTGAAGAAGATGATGAATGCTCCAAAGCTGACAGATTTGTATTTACAACTTCCACCGCCTACACCTCTCAGCTTTTCTCACTTCTACTCCTCCTTACTATCCAAGGTTTGTTTCAGTATAGCTCTGCAGCATATCAATCACACTTAACTGTGGCTGTTTGCTAGAGGAGGTAAATGACAGGTGGAGAGTGTAAACATAGTAGTTTGTGCAAGTGTGTGTGTGTGGACTTACAGGGAGTCAGGGCAGAACTCAGGCTGCAGCAGCCTCCTCCCCTGCAGGAGGAACACGGTGATGTCGAAGGAGTTCACATCAGAATAGGGCGGAGCTCCGCGGGTCATCAGTTCCCACAGCAACACACCGAACGACCACTGTTGGAGGAATATTTGAAAAAACATTATAACACCCATTTTGCATCATCTTACAACACGTTATGATGTTTGTGTTTCTGGATCCTCACCACGTCAGACTTTGTGGTGAACTTGTGCGTCTGCAGACTCTCCAGAGCCATCCACTTGACGGGCAGCTTGACGCCGCTCTTGTTGTGGACGCTGTAATATTCTTTATCATACACGTCCCGAGCCAGGCCGAAGTCTGCAACCTTCACTGTGTAGCTCTCATCCAGCCTGTCACAGAAAGAAGAAACTACTCTTTCACTTTTGCTGATATCATCATATTCATTGGTTATCTGCTCTTCTACCTTCTGTTCTTTGTGATTGTCCTCCCTTCATTTTGTGCACCCTTGTCTAACTCTAATTGTCATTACTTTGCACAGCACTCACAGACCTCTACACATATCTGCATGCACACTTTTGCACATGTAACATAGGATAACAAGCAGGACATCATAAAACTGATTCAAACTAAGTGAAAACTCACATGCAGTTTCTTGCAGCAAGGTCTCTGTGGACAAACTTCTTGCTGGCCAGGTACTCCATCCCTCTGGCCACCTGCAGCCCAAAGCCCATCAGGTCCTTCACTGTTGGATTCTGTAGCAGGAGAAGAGGAGGAGATCCAGGGTTAGAGCAAGAGCGGGCACGCACTGAATAATTTGCCATGCACGACTCAAGCTCATTAATGTGCTCACACGGTACGGTCTGACTGGGTTGCATTCAGAATGGAGCTTTTGTTGTCAATAAAGTTCCCTTCTGAAACTCCCACACACGGAGGTTGGAGTCAGAGAATATGACTTCTATAATAAATATGAAGTACGATCGTCACTGTTCTGACATGTCGACAAAAACTGAAAATGTAGAAGCTTCTTAAAAGTGTAATTCATGTTAGAGCTGTCGTATTGGATTGCAATAGACTTCATAGGTGGTTATATGTTGTGGCTGATTGTTGTATATCTGTCGTGCAATCAGAAGAAAAAAGCCCTGAAGTTGGGGAATCGGCTCATGGCTCTGCTTTCACTTTGTGAGAGGATGCATTCAGCCGACCAAAGTTTCTGACATGCCAAGAATTCATCCGAGCATCTGATCGGGTCTTGATCAGCGCTCTTGACCCCCTGGACACTGCACAACAAACGACACACTATCTGACTGAAATTCATCCTGACTTCAAACATCTGTTGTGCAACTCAAAAAGTGGGTCAGCATCAGCCTCAATCTGCACAGTGTAAGCCCGGCCTAATACCATCTCTGAGCAGGAGTCCTTGAAAAGAAAGACAGAAAGACCCTGTAAAAATAAAGTATCAAGACTACGTACGTGTCCCTCGTCACGGATGAAGTTGCGCAGGTCTCCGTGCTTCATGTAGGGCAGGACCACCAGCGGGGAGCCCTCTGGAGGCAGACAGATTCCCAGCAGAGAGAGGACGTTTGGGTGGCTGAAGTCCTTCATGATGATCCCCTCCTTTAGGAACTGGGACACCTCCTCCAGATCTGTGATGCCTTTACAGGAAAAAAGGAAAACCCATTATCATTGTGGAGATAAAGAAATGTTTTAGGATGAAGAAAAGAGGAGAGGTATTTCAAAAGAAGATATCAGTGGGAAGGTCGTTCAGTTTTTACCCGTGGGAGTAAAAGAAAGAAATGAAGAAACCCTCTAAGAAGATCCTCACTCAGGTCTGACCCACAACAAACCCCCATTTGCCAATTGCATCCTGCTTCTGGTGTCCTGCACTTTAGCCCTGCTGACTCTACTGTAATCTGTTTAGGGATGGGAGCCCTTTAGGTTCAGAGAAACCATCTGATCTGCCTTCAGCTGAGGTGAGACCGAGAAGCTGAGATGACATTTGTTTAAGAGACTCAATGTGAAACAAAGAGGATAAATTATGTTATAGCTATGTGCAGGATTCTTTCTTTATCAGACATAAATCACATGTCAGTCTCTTACTTTCAACTCCTTGTCTTTATTATAGTAATCTTGGGGTAAAACATCCCTGATTCAATATTTTTAAAGCATAACAAAGAATGTAGAAACAATGACCCGGCGCCCTGAGAAATCACTACATTTAATATAATCCAAATCCCAGAGGACCGAACCCCGGCAGGTCGAGTGCATTGGCAGCTCCTTGTGTCTGCGTCGAGCTCTCCTCCATATTACTCCAGCA
The DNA here is from genome assembly GCF_009762535.1 of Notolabrus celidotus. Taxonomy (NCBI): domain Eukaryota; kingdom Metazoa; phylum Chordata; class Actinopteri; order Labriformes; family Labridae; genus Notolabrus; species Notolabrus celidotus. The sequence continues at coordinate 33,676,627 of NC_048277.1, read as the reverse complement.
TCAATCTCCCTGCAGCGTCTGACAGGTTACACGATTAGAGCGAACCCTAACGTCGTCCTCGCCATCAGACGCTCATTCATCACCATCAAGTCAGCCACAGAGGATTCATAGCGCTCTGATGGGATGAGGTCTTTAATGCAATTGCGGCTTTATGATATAATACAATGATATGCGGTATAAACCGATGAAAAAGGTAATCATGACAGTCGGATGTGAAAGATTTGGATGAGAGGAGAGTGAGATTGGTGAGTGTTCTGAAGGGCAACAATGGAAAGGAAGTGCTGCCTTTAATTTTGGGTCCAAACAATGGAGCTCTGGGCGCAAGCTTAGCCTAATGGTTAAGTTACACGCCCATAAGCGGACGGCCCAAGCTCGATTCCAGCCTGTGACCTCCTTCCCCACTCTCTCCTGGTTTCCTATACTATCCACTGTCCTCTCCTCTATCAATAAAGGTGTAAAAGCCCCCAAAAGATAACCCCCCCCCAAAAAAAACTAAACAATGGAGCCCACTACATTTGAAAAAAGAACCTGAGACACTAAAGGTCACATGAAATCAGATCTCAGGAGCACAAAGATGACAGTCATCATGTTTTAAAAAAACAGACTCTTTCAAACTTCCTGCCAAGCTAAAACAAAATCACATGGATGTGGAGTTGAAGCCATTGTCTTGCTGGCTACAACACCCCCACCTGTCAGTCTAATCATGCATGCCCAAGCGGCAACCTCCGGTCTAAAAATATAAGTCAATGCGGAAGTGTTAGAAGCTGCAGTTCATCGAGGATCCGCTTGAGGCTGGCTCCGGAAGTACCGGAAGTCACATACACATGAATGGGGAAAAGACGATCTTTGCAGCATTAATAAACATGTTTACAGCCTGGTACAAAAGATGAGTGTAGTCTGAATAGCTCATTTCTCGATGTCCTCTCACTGTGAGGGGGGTGAATTTTTTTCTAATTCGGCAATTTCGAAGATATTGAGATTACTAGTCTTCCAATGAGAGGCACAGCTGCCTGTGGGAACACTGCAGCTGTTGGCTAGGAGGCTCAAAGCCCGCCTCTTTACGTCACACTGGCTCGACAGAAGCAATATGGCTGCCGCTCCCGATTGGCTTCAAAACAGCGTTCAGAAACAGATGGGTGACGTCACGGATACTACGTCCATATTTTTTACAGTCTATGTGCATGCCCCCAATTATGTCAATTATATGCGTCCTTTATTTTAGCAGGGAGGACCCACTGAGACTGAGGTCTCTTTTTCAGGGGTGCCCTGCAGCAACACAATAAATACAATGAACAAAACATAAACGCAGTTAAAAATAGTCACAGATACATTAAGATCATATTAATACTTCCAAACCCAAACTGTTCTAAATGCTTTCATTTTTTTAAAACAACTGCAAGTACTTTATTTAACTACTACTTTAAGTAAACTTAAGACTAACCTTTTTAATCTAGATTTTAATTTGGAGTAGTTTATTTTAGCCCTGGACAGCATTATTATTTTTATTATTTTAATCATTATTATTTAAACCATTGTTTTAACATGTATTTATTTATCTTATTCATACAAATGTATTATTTATTTATCTAGTTGTTTTCTTGTGTTCATCTGATCTTGTTAATTCTACCTTATTTTAAACTTTTCTTTCCACTCTTACTTATTTCATTAATTTTACTGTGTTGATTTTCTTTTATTTTTAAGTATTTTTTTTATAATCACGCCTTTTATAATTTTACCATTGCTGTTGTTTTCTGACTGTCTGTCATTCTGTGAAGCACTCTGGGCTACATGTTTATATGAGAAGAGAAGAAAGGTACTTTATTGATCCCCAGGGGGGGAATTCAATTTTTTCACTCGTGCTATATTGGACATGCTACACATACAGTTTTTTTTTTGGTATATACATACAATGCACACACATGCAGTGAACATGCTTAGGGAGAGATGTTAGAGTGAGGATACTGCCGTCAACCAGCGCACCCCGAGCAGTTGGGGGTTCGGTGCCTTGCTCAAGGGCACCTCGGCAGTGCCCAGGCAGGTGAACCAGCACCTCTCCAGCCACCAGTCCACTTGCCAAACTTCGTCCATACTGGGACCGAACCGGCAACCCTTCGGTTCCCAAGCCAAGTCCCTATGGACTGAGCTACTGCCACCCCCGTGGCATATGTGTGAAGTGTGAAATGTGCTATATAAATAAAGTTGAGTTGAGTTGAGTTTATTTAAGAAGTAGCTCAGACTCTTTCAAAACAACAAGATATCAGAGAGGGGAGTTTAGCTGTCATTTGAAAGTTATCTCACATTATAAGAGCAGCATTACCAAAATCACTCTAAACCTTGGTGTTTTTTAAGTAACCCAGTTTTGAGATCTGTTGCAACATGTTTTAAATGGAGAGTTTATACTGGGATCTAAAAGGGTTTCCTTTGCTGCCTCTAGTGGACATTCAGGGAGTAGCAGGTTTTTAAACTTCTGCTGGGGCAACATCTTCCAGCTCTGGAGGCTGCCTCTGGTTATGACCAAAAGTGTTTGTATTTAAAGAGATAACAATCATCTTGACCTCTGACAACCAAAGCAAGAAGAACTCTCCAGAGAGTCTTGAGAAACTGAGTCCACAAAAATGTTGTAGTACTTGTTGGAGCATCACTAAAAGGGAAAATGCAACCCTAAGAGTTTATCTGATTGTGTACGTGTTAATGTTTTGTACTTACGGTTCAGTGATTTGACTGCACAGTGTTGCTTCTGCCCGTCTGGTTCCAGCAGAGTTCCATGAAAAACGCAGCCGAAGTGACCTGCAGGTTACAACAAGACGTATTAGTCAGAATTATTTAGCACCAGTGACTTATAGTGCTCCTTGTTTAAACCTGTAAAGACCCACTGAATACCTCCTGCCCACACATAAAAAGCCTTTAATTAGAGAAAGATTGCAGACAGTGACATATGAAGGGCACCACTTTCTGTTCTCATGGATGTGAAGCCGGGATGTGACGTGGGTGAACAATGGAAGTCAAATAGTGCTCGCCTGAATGTGAACCAGAGAAGTGTTTTATTTGATTTTCCAGCCTACATGTGTTGCAAAGGTAATGCGGTTGTTGGCTGACTACCTGCCTGAACTCATTTTCACCTGGCAGGGAGGTTCTTGCTCCTACAACCCTCCATGCAGGGCTGACCGAGCATGATTCACCATTGGAGCAAAAAGAACACGACTGGCCTCCCATCACCTTATGAAGCCATGTGAGTGCTAAGGAACAGGTTACCATTATTTAAGAGTTTCTCTGTACTTTAGTGGGTAGGGAATTTGCCACCATATCTACAAAGCATCCCATAAACCAATGATTTCATTCACAGGAGTTGTCATAGCCAACATGATGCCATCCATTGATTTATAAACAGCTGTTTCCAAGTCTTGAGGTTACACAACCTGGCTGATGTCATCTTTGTGTTATGGAGACAACAAGACCATATGTAGGCGAGAAGATGGAGGTGGAGCCAGCGTAAAGAACCCTAGTCTGTATAAAAAAATGGATGTAGTATCTGTGACGTCACCCATCTGTTCCTGAAGTGCTGTTTTGAAGCTGGGTGCCATATTGGAAATGCTGAACACAACCTAATTTCGTCCGAGGTGGTGTGAGGTAAAGAGGCGGGCTTTCAATCAAGTGAGTCATGTCCTTATTTGGGCAAAACTCAGAAGTTTAATATCTTCAAAAATACAGAGTTACAAAAAAATTCACCCCTGTACAGTGTGTGCTGATAGAGGAATGAGCTATTTAGACCTAAACAGTTTTTTGAGGTTGTAAACATGTTTATTATTGCTCTTTTGAATGAGTGTGTATGTGGTTTCCGGTGTTTCTGCAGCCAGCCTCTAGTGGACGCTCCATGAACTGCAGTTTTTAACACTTTCAGGTGGGCTTCATGTTTTAAGGCAAGGCAAGGCAGCTTTATTTGTATAGCGCATTTCATACACGAGGGCAACTCAATGTGCTTTACATTAAAACATTAAAAGTATTGGAGACATTCAGACAAGCATGAAAGAACACAATTAAAATGACAAATATAATAAAACAGAAAAGGAAAGGAAAATTAGAAATATATTAAAAATTACATTAAAATTTTAATTTAAAGTGGGTTAAAATGAGCTAAGATAGGAAGGCAGTGGCAAATAAAAAAGTCTTAATCTTTGATTTAAAAGAGGTGAGAGTTGGAGCAGACCTACAGCTTTCAGGGAGTGTGTTCCAGATATGTGGTGCATAATGACTAAACGCTGCTTCACCATGTTTCATTCAGACTCTAGGGACTGAAAGCAGACCAGTACCTGATGGCCTCAGAGGTCGAGGTGGTTCATAAAGCAGGAGCAGATCAGCAATGTATTTTGGGCCTAAACCATTCAGTGCTTTATAAACCATCAGCAGGAGTTTAAAGTCTATTCTCTGACAGACAGGAAGCCAGTGTAGGGATCTAAGAACTGGAGTGGTGTGGTCTACTTTTTTGGTCCTTGTTAGGACTCGAGCAGCAGCATTCTGTATGAGCTGCAGACCTGAGTTGAAGCTTGAAAGAACCACTTCTGAACCAATTAGTTTAACAGTTTTAACGTTTGCGTATTTTTAAAATCACAATATCAATATTTCATTTTTTTAAAAGATAGTTTCAGCCGATACAAGTATCTTGTGACAGCCAGAAAACCTCCAGGAATATTTTAACTTAGTTGAGTTAAAATCTACATTAATTTCCAAACAATCAGAATCCTTTTTGCAACCACTGAAGTTGCCCCCTGCTGGTTATTAATAAGAATGCAGGCTGAATGTCTACTTTTCATTCCAGGAGGCTCCGTCCTTCTTCCTCTAAACTTCCTGTAAACAATCACTGATTTATTCCCAAACCTGCTGGGAAACATTAAAATGTTTGTTGAATTTTTAACATCATGCCATTCCAGAGTCCCTGAGGCCCGAGTCGAATACACAGCATTTGTCATTTGTGTCGCTGCTGCTGCAGCACCATCTGAATTTCATCATGACAAATACAAATGGAGCACGTTCATTCAATTTGGTAGCTTGTGCACACTGAGAGCTCCTCACAGTCACACGTGAGTTCCTGGAATGAATGGACATACTTGGAGAATAAACCTGAATGTGATTACATCAAAGCGAGCGAACGACAGTTTCTGAATCTTGCCCTTAGATGGTAACGACTGCACAATCTGAATTACAATCTCCGCGTTCAGGAAGATGTTGCAGGCTATTTTTGGATTTCATGAGGCGAGCATCTTTCATTTTTGTCTTGGCTTGTTTAGGGCCTTCTTCTCGGCACTATGATTAAGATCGTGCGTTTTGCCAGCTGGCTCCATGAACACAGCAGCTACAGTAATCAGATAAAAATCTCTTTTTTATTTTGAGGATGATGATGAAGGTGATTTCTTTTAGTGCACTCGTATGTATACACTTCTCCTCATGGAAAACAACCAACTCTTGTGTGTGTTTGGACTGTTTTTCCACCTTTCACGCTTCATTCAGTTTATCTTAAATTACCCTCACTCTCACACTAAATCTGCCCCCTCAAGTAACCCAGTACGTAGCTGTATCCATCAATACCCCACAAGCTAATAGCCTACGACAAACCCTCTTGACTTATTGTGCATTTTATTGAATTATATCTCTTAAGACAGGGGGGCTGGCCCCAGACGTTGAGGGGTGCAGGAATTAAATGAGCGTGGTGTTCTCCTATCACGTCCCTGCAGATGTCTAATGGTGTTGGATTACGGCTCCTAACAATGGGCCCTGGGAATACTAGCTGTGAACAAATCATCCTACGCCACTTAAAAAAAATCCTTCCTCCAAATCCAGACTCCTTTCTTCGGGGGATAATTCAGCCGGGGGGGGCAGAAGGGTTTGGGGTCTTTCTCCTCTTTATGTTGAATCGGATCTGTAGGTCTGACCCGCCCACTTAGACAACACAATATGAGATGATCTTGTGTCTGTAGGTCAAATCTGTGCTTTGATAAAGCAGGCAGCTAAACCCTTTCTGGGTGACTTCCGCTTTTGTATAGATCCCCAATTTATTCCTGGATTGCTGCATGATGGTATCACTCCAAATCAGCTTAAACTGCATCATAAATATTTGTAAGAAAATAATGTTTCTATTATGCCTCTTTTGTAGCACTTAAAGCTCCAGTGAAGATTTTTTTAACTGGTTGTGAAACAGATCAAAATTGACGCTGATGCCTCTTTATGGCTTACACTAGCAAACAAATCCATCAGCAACAAGAACGACAATTTCTGTACTGTAATTTTAATGCCTGAAGCTCCTGCAAGGGGGTAGGTGTCGTAGTTTTCCCACAGTTTCAATACAAAAATATTTTAATGTGTCACTGTTGACTGTTAAAGGAAAGCTGGATGATGTTTTGCTGTCAGATAAAATCCACCTTTGTATGTACAGGACAAGATGAGCAAAGCTGTAGGATGTTCATCTTTGCCCACAGGGGGTGCCAGAATCAACACAGACTGAAAGTTCCTCACTGGAGCTTTAAGGTCAGAATTTAGAGACATGCTTTTGTAAGAGGTTGGCTAATGAGAACCATGTTTCAGTGAGAATAAGAGATGTAAATTCAAGTATTTTCCGTGATCGATCTTTGGAAATGTATACTATCAATTATCGATTAATTATTACAAAAAAACTTAAACGTGGTCTATGTCAAAAACAATGCCAAAAGCTCAAAATCTCTGTGGACATACAGTCATAAAAGTGAAGGCTCAGACTTCAACAAGGGAACTAAACAGAAACATATTTAAGACTCACAGAGTCCAGTTTTCTGTCTACTCGTTCTTATTGAGAAAAATAAGCATGTGAACGTGGTCAGGTGTCAGCTGGGAGCGCAACCGGGTCATAATCAGTACGGCGGCGGAGAAAAAAAGCGCTCGTGGAGACCTGTCACTCAGCCGCAGACCCCAGCTGAGCGTCTCTGCTGGGAGCAACACCTTCAGTCAGCTGATTCACATCCAAAAATGCTTTAAACTTAAAACACCTCCCTGATAGCTGAATGAAATATGAGACCACATGATGTTTGTTCCACGTGATATCAAATCGAAACAAAAAATGTGTTCGAGTAAGTTCTTAAAGGTGACATATCACGCTTTTTTCATCAATATATATTGGTCTAAGAGGTCCCCAAAACATGTCTTTAAAGTTTATGCTCAAAAAGACACTTTGAAATCAGATTTTGGTCTGCCTGAAAAACCCTCTTCTTCAGTCCTCCTCAGAACACTCTGTTTTCTCTCTGACCACGCCCCCTCAGGAAGTGGATGTCTCCTCGGCTGTCCAGCACGTTGATCTAATGTTTACATGTTGGCTGAATATACACGGCTGCTCAGAGATCGCGTTACTTCAACCCTCTGAATCTGATCCAGAATCTGATCCTGACGGAGAGGTGCCTGCCGCAGGACCTTTCTGAAGGATTGGTCACAGATTTAGTGTTTCTTGTTGTTTTATCTATCAGTATGTCGACGTGTGTCTTGGTACACAGCTACGAACATGTAGCTATGTGGCTATGCTAACTAGCGCTAGCACTTATCCATGATAAATGAAAATCATCCACTAGATCTTCAAATCTGCAGACGTGTGGAGTAAAACCGACCTCTACCAGAAAGGCAGCGGGACCTTTCTGAAGGATTGGTCACAGATTTAGTGTTTCTTGTTGTTTTATTTATCAGTATGTCCACGTGTGTCTTGGTACACAGCTACAGCTATGAACATGTAGCTATGTGGCTATGCTAACTAGTGCTAACACTTATCCATGACAAATAAAAATCATCCACTAGATCTTCAAATCTGCAGACGTGGGGAGTAAAACCGACCTCTGCCAGAAAGGCAGCGGGACCTTTTCTGAAGGATTGGTCACAGGTTCTGTGTTACTTGTTGTTTTATTTGTCAGTATGTCGACGTGCGTCTTGGTACACAGCTACAGCTACGACATGTAGCTATGTAGCTATGCTAACTAGCGCTAGCACTTATCCATGATAAATAAAAATCATCCACTAGATCTTCAAATCTGCAGACGTGGGGAGTAAAACCGACCTTTGTGTTTATTAAGACAGCCTACAACTAGCATGCATCCCTCCTAAGCTCCTTGTTAGCACACATTTGTGCAGGTAATGAAAAATGGAGGAGGTATTCAGTATTATTTTATACAGTCTATGGGCTGAACAAGCTGCAGCATCAGGGTGTATGTCTGGCTTTTGCAGTAACTAAAGGAGTTTACTACACACAACGGTTCAATTTAACAAAAAAGCACCTTTAAATCTTACAAGTGAAGTAAGAGGTTGCTTTTAACAACTTGTATTCAGATGAACTCACCTGAATTCGCTCTTTAACAGCCTGATCAGTAAAATCTTTAGTGATGAAGTATTTATGTGCTAAATGATCAAAGAGCCAGACTGGGATTATTAAGGAGTCTGTTTTGGCCCACGGGGTGTCTGTTCAATCGGTTTGGTATGTGTTACAGAGCATTTAGATATAAAACCAGTGCATGGTTGGAGTGCAATCACCAGTTTCATCACAATACTGTATGAAAGCGATTTTTTGGACACAGATGTTATATTTGCAAAATCACAAAGTCTGTAAAGATACCAGTTTGATTCAATTTAGGAGCCTACAATCGATTTCAGACAGTTTTATGTGTCCATTAAACTCAACCCGTTACATTTCCCCTTAAAGCGTATCTTAAAATGATGATGTAGATTGATTGGATGATTGTTGAACCAATCAATGGATCCATCCAGATAGATGGATTGTTACGCCCCCCCAATGCATGAGCTGATTTTTCCACAGTTTTATGTCGTCTGTCTCGCAGTGAGTCTGACTTTATTGCATCGTCTATTTTAAGAGTTCAGAGAGTGTTTCTGTTACTGACCTCTGCCGATGACCTGGTTGAGATGGAGCAGCAGATGCTCCCTTGCGATCACCACATGCTGCACCTCAGTCAGCAGGTCTGGGTGGAGGCAGGACGGGTCAATGTGGACCGGGGCCATCAGGAGGGGTGACACCAGCTCGCCCTCCATCCCAATACCTATCCCTCCTCCCAGCCGAGGAGACAGCAGCTCCCCGTTTCCTCCGTAGATGGGAGCAGCTGTTCGGCACGTCTCGGGCCTGTCCGTGCCCTGATCTGAAGAAGCAGAGGAGATGGAGGAGGTCAAAGGTCAGCGACTATATCAGAGGCATCTCCAGAGGTCAAGGTGTGTTACATGACCAACAAAGGGAAAGAGCAACTCGATACTGTAATGAAGCGTAGCTGAGAAAACAAAGCTTCTGATTACTCCTCTCATGCTGTTAGTGGAAGAAAAATAAGTTCACGCAAAAGAGTCTATACTTTATGAAGACACAGCCTCAATAGAGAACGGTGACGACCCACAGACAGAGTAAGAAGTGAGCACAATTATGAACCATTTATAAGTCTCCACAGAGCCTGCTCCCCTGCTCTCCCTGAGGACACACATTAGTTCATTAGTAAGTCTACCTCTTCACAGTTTAAGTCACTTTAGAAGCAGGAAAATTGCTTCGCCCATCATACTCAGGATCATGATACGTGGAGCCCCCCTCATGCCCTCAGGATTCAAGAAAGCAAAACCACGGGTGGGATTACATCAAAGTTTTAGAAGATTGGCCAATTGGATGACTTACTTGTGCCAAGAAAACAGACTAATATCCATCATACCTAGCCTGACTCAACTCCACCTCTTTGTCTGTTTCTAGATTAGCCAGACGTTAGTTGGACTCAGCATTTCCAATATGGCCACCTCCACTGTTGGTCTTCATTACGCCTCTAAAGAAACCAATAAGGACCATCACTGAGACTATGTCCATGCTTCATAAGATCTATGAGCAGTAGGTGCTTTAAATATGTCTTTCAAGATTCAAGATTGCCTTATTGCCATGTGAGCTTGCACACACAAGGAATTTAACATGGTGCTTGGAACACTGGTATTTAACAACAAGACAGTAAGAACAATAAATATAGAAACCTCAAAACAAATCTAAAAATGTCTAAATAAAAATAAAAATACTATCTGTACAAAGAAAGGTGCAGAAGTACTTTTAAAGACAGGAAATAAGTTAAATTAACCTAAGCCAGAGCGCACATTTTAGCAGATTAATATAATAATAAAATATGTTATGGAATAAATTCCAATATTGCACGTGGTTATTTTCCATTTTCCAGCTCAGTTTGGATTTTGGGGGCCACAGCTTTCATAATTAGGTTGATATAATTATAGATATCATCTATTTTTATACCATGGCAACAAAAATGTAACCCGCGCCGAAACCTGGGTAATTCTGCTACCTTGGTTTTTCAACCTCACAGCCAACAGTCCACTTGTCAGGACTTAAAGACAACATATAGGTACTGGGGGCATCACTGTGTCTTTTCTCTCCTTTCAGTCCGTCTGCAATAGACGTACAGATAACAATTGTATCTTCATGTCGAGAATTTGCCAAACTGTAAGAAATAACAGTTTGCATTACAGAGGCTGTGATGGAGGGCGGAGCAGGGTGACACACAGCAGGCAGGGCGAAGTACAACTTCAGCAGCTGTCTTTTTCCCCGCTTTATCTTCCTCACCAGGACTCTCTCTCTTTACTTTATCTGTATGTCGATGGACCACCACTGCTCTCTCTCTCTCTCTCTCTTGGGTTGAAAACATGTCTGTAGATCTGTGTTTTAATGATTCCGGTGCTTTTCAATACCATTGGATGTGAAATAATCACAGTGATTGTATCGTTTTAAAGCATGTGGTATCAAAATGTCTTAAAGTATTGAACATTTTGACCACCTTATTGCTGAAATCACAGTTGTTTCAATGAAGTCAATATAATTCTTCCTACAAGCTAGGTGTTAGTTTAGAATATGTAAGGCATGCGCTGCTAGCATAGCATTTAGCCCCAAAGGGAGGGAAGCAGGCAGACGGGAGGGAGGGAGGTGTGATGTGCGACGGGCGATGACAGGTGGGGTGTTGGGGGTGGGAAGGGCGGCTCACGTACCCTCCAGCAGGTTGGTTCTATAGTCGACTGACTCGTGGGAGACCATTTCGTTTGTGGGGCTGACGCTCCTCGCGTTAGCCAGCCTGTCCAGATGCTGGATGTGACCCCGGCCATCATACCACACCTCAGACAGATCTAAGAAGCATGTAGAGGGAACGAGAAGAGAGGGGAAGACAAGAGAGCAAAGGATGGAGAGAAGACAAGGGGATAAAGGATAAAGGGGGATGGGGAGAGGGGAGAGAATTACTTAGAAAGGCAAAGCAGTTCACCAATGCGCCCCCTACAAAAACCTCTTGTAAACCCACCAGGCAAAACAAACCAAGCTTAAACACATGCACGCAGGGTAGAAAAACTAAATGTGAACATACACACAAACACACTACACACCAGGGCTATGGTGAATTCACTTTAATGTACATTATATAAAATGTGTATACTTGAAACTTTGATCGGCTTATCACAGCCTCTCTACGAATGTTCCTTGTTTTTAATCATTTCTTAAATTTCCTCTGATTGTTGACCTTTTTAAAGTTACTTAATAATAATAATTAAGGACTAGTTTCATCTTGATTCACTCTCATTCCTGACAGAGTTTAGGGTTAGCCATAAGAAGAAATAATGACATGAATTAACAACACCAGGTTGATCTTAAAGCTCCTGTAGCTTTTGTCACATTTTCTACAGCAACAGTTTTCAATGAGTTATATGTTTGATTGTCAAAATTAAGAAGAGAGATGTTTTAGTAAAAAAAAACTGCCTATTCATGTACAGGAGATGTTTAGCAAAGAGGTAAGAGGTACCATTTTGTCCACAGGGGGCGCCAAAATCAACACATACAAAAAGTTCCTCACAGGAGCTTTAGAGTCAAGCTGTTTGCAGATGATACACTACTGTTTGATACCAAAAAATAAGACCCTACTGTTCGATCGGTCGTTATTGAATAATGATTAAAGCCAACATGTCAAGTTATCTAGAATATAATTTAAAATCCTTCTTCTGACCTACAAAGCTCTTAATGATCAGGCACCATCATATCTTAAAGAGCTATTACCCTATTATCACCTATTACCCCTCTAGAACACTACGCTCCCAACATGCAGGCCTGCTGATCGTACTTAAAGTCTCTAAAAGTAGTATGGGAGGTAGAGCCTTCAGTTATCAGGCAGCTCTCCTTTGGAATCATCTACTAGTCAGGGTCTGGGAGGCAGACACCCTTTCTACTTTTAAGAGTAGGCTTCAAACTTTCCTTTTTGATAAAGCTTATAGTTAGAGCTGGATCTGGCTTGGACCAGCTCTTAGTTATGCTGCCATAGGCTTAGACTGCTGGGGGAACTGGTGCCCTGACACACTGGGATCCTATCTCACCTCCTTCCCCCTCTTGCTCATGGTGGATTGAGATGGGGCAAGACTGAGTCTTACCCTGTCTTGGTGTTAAGTCTCTGTTCATAATTTGACATAGAGTGGTCTAGACCTCATATGTTTGTAAAAGCGTCTTGAGATAACGTTTGTTGTGATTTGGCGCTATACAAATAAAGATTGATTGATTGATTGAAGTGTTATGTATAAGGGAAATGTGGATTTTCAACATTACCTCTAGCATCAAGTTGAAAAATCAAGAATGAAGTGATGCTTGTCATGTCGACTTTCATAGAATCTCTTTCCTCATCTTCTATTCCGATTTTTTCTGTGCATGTTTCATAGTTTTTGGTAGATGTTATCAATCTTCTGCCTGCTTCTGACTTGCACTGTTGCCTTCTTAATGTTGAATATCTAAAATTCACTAAAGCTAAAAATTCTTCTCTTAAATCTAGATGTGTAACACAGTACAAAAGACTGTTACTGTCTCTGTTAATGATTAAACCTTCAGTTCAGGGTGTCGCAGAAGTAAACAGCCCTTTGAGCCTAAACCCCTACCACAGTCTGTCATCTCAGCTCTTACCATCAATGTGTTTGTTCCTCCTCCACATGAGCAGCGAGGCCAGCATCATCAGCAGCAGGCTGACACACACGCAGCCCACGACGAGGCCTGTGTAGTCCTGCTCCTGGGCCAGAGTCACCTTGCCCAGATGCCTGATGGAGTCCGCCTGACGCCACTGAAAGGAGCAATGAAACCTTAGAACCACCCTCTCATTTGATGGTAGGCTGAGTAAAGGGTCTAACACAAAATATTAAATATAAATACCATGCTAAATTAAAAAGAAACAATTCATTTGCTTCCTGTTACTCAAAAAAGTAACAAAACTCTTCTAAACTGCACTTCATGTAGACATTTTCCTCATCGACTCCCACAGTATGCATGACACTTAGACGATGCGGTGCTCGCACACGCAAGCATTTAGGAGGCATGAAACTGGCATTCAGACACATGGTATGCAATAACACAGACACACACAGACGGTCTGTTGCCACAGACTGGAGGCAGATTACATCAGTGATATTGCTTCTGCCATTATTAGGTTTAGTGGAAATGAAGTTTCTACTGCCGATGGGAAAGTGTGTGTATGTGTGCATGACGAACGGATGCATGAATGTGTGTGCGTGTGTTGGGATATTGTGTGACCACCCCCTGTGATAAAGGCTTTCTACTCTGAAGGCCACTCCACAAGTGAGCAGTGATGAGGCTGATAACGTGTCTGGTTTGGAGCACGCCTCAGCGTTACTAGAAGCTGATAGCTGGATATTATTTCTAAGAATGACACGAGGGTGTCTAGAGCTCAGTTATATTATTTAATATCATAAAGTTTCCTCTTATCGAACATCTGATGACCTGCAGGGAGACTGCTTGTTCCAATAACACAGAACTATGAGTTGCATTTTAGTGCTTGGATTAAAAAAACAAGATTAAACAGAGATTTGAAATCGCTTTTCTTAAAGGTTCATGAAGTGCATGGAAATCAGTCTAGTATGTTTATCTTAGAGTAATTTCTTTTTTGCCCTGGACTTAATTATTAACATTATTAACATCATTGCCACTATTTTAGCATAATTAAAAAAAAATTTTTTATTCTATCTTATTCTTTCTTATTTTATTTTTGTTTTCTATTTTTTCCTTGGATCTATGTATCTGATTTTATTTGGTTGAATTTATTGTAATGATTTTATTTTACTTTTCTGATTCATCAGGTTTTATTTTAAAGTTTTTGTAATTGTGATATTTCATTTTCTAATATTTATCTGATTTTATTTAATTGATTTCATGTAATGATTTTATTTAATTTTTATTATATTTATCTGATGTTATTTTATTGATGTAATGTTATTATTTTATTTATTTTTTTATGTTATTTATCTGATGTTATTCTATTGATTTAATTTTATGATTTAATTTAATTTTTATAATATTTATCTGATGTTATTTTATTGATTTAATGTTATGGTTTTATTTAATTTTTATTATATTTATCTGATTTTATTTTATTGATTTTATTGTTATGATTTGATTCTATTTTAAGTATTTCAACTTCCTTTCCTCTATCTTCTTTTAGCCTTGTATTATTTAACCTATTGTTTTATGTGTCTGTTTTTTCTTGTGAAGCACTTTGGGCTGCATGCTTGAATGTATGAAAGGTGCTGTATAAATAACAATGAGTTGAGTTGGATGTTTGACTTATACTCTATGATGAGACAGCTGGATGCTGATCCCTCTCACTCAACACACGGTGTAATAAAGTCTCCCTGAGCTGAGCTGATGTTTTCTGTTATAAGGGACTGCATTAGAACAGGAAAGTTATTGAAGTTTCCTGTAAATGATGTGGAACGCTGGAGGAATGTGGAGCTTTTCCCACAGAGCAGGATGAAGAGCTTGTCACTGGTACTGCCTCAGGAAACTCAAACACTTAAACATCTCTTTTCTGGTTTATCTCTTTCACAGGATACAAAAAGTTCAAACATCAAAGCAGAAAAGTGTTTTTGGTTCATGTTCTTCATTATGAAACTAAGTTCAACTAAATGAAATATACTATGAGGATTATAACTAACCAGGTCTTGCACATACTCAGCCCATCCATCATCACCGGGTGTTATGTTGTCACTTTGAGCCAATTCAGCCTCCTCCTCCCTCCACAGTAGCAGGTGCTGTGATCTGATATGATACCTTTTATTGCTGGAATGTCTGCGGTGAGTACGATCACACAAACAGCAGAGAACTTCTGCGTTAGTGCAGTAAAAGTGTCTTCACAGATTCTTATCTGATCCAGTCAATGTTTGAGAATCTGTTCAGACACTAGATGCTTCTCTCTGAGACATCCCTGAAGTATTTGTGCTCATTTTTTGGCATAACTTGTAGTAAATGTTGTTTCTTTTACTTTATTCATGTTATATAATGTCAAAGGTTTATATTGTCCTTACTTTTGGTTGTGTTTTTCATTTATTGGATTGCACAGCTGGAGACTTATCTTATCTAAATGTTTGTAACTACATCTTTTATTATCCTAGTTGTAATATGTTAAAGACGTTTTTAAAGAGACAATAAACTAGTGACTGTATAACTTTCATATGAGGAGCTCTCACTGAGTCTGGTGAAGGACTCATCACAGAGCAGAGTCAGGTGTGTGTGTCTGATTGCCCCTGATTTGGAGCAGGTGTGGGAAGCTTATATATAACTCTTGGACTCGAGGGCCCTGTGCTGACTCATTAGCTCTCCTCCTGAGTTAGTGAGAGGATCTTTTTTCTGTGTGTTCTCTGCGTTGTTGTTTGCATATGCACCACAAAACCTCTCCTGTGCAATTTGCTTTCTATTTCTTTTGCATTCTCTCAAAAGGCATCTTTAGTAGGAGTTTCCTGTCAGCTGCACGACAGCTATGGTTTAGTTTCTCCCTTAACTTTCTAAACTTTGCGTCCCACACTCCCTCATCCTGACATTTACATAAAAAGTTTAGAGTTACCTAACGCGATCATGCACAGCTATTACCGTAAAATACTCCACTATTTGAAAAGCAAACTCCTCACACACCCCTGTGTTCCTTACTTTAAAGGATAATGAGCTGACTCGATGACATTACATTAAAGTAATCATGTCATCAGCAAACAGCTTAACACACCCTGACTGACACGCACTCAAACACACACAGCACAGCTGTCTTAACAGTACTTCAAACACACACTGCTGTCAACATGCAGGGGAGCTGGAACAAGACCTCTATTAAGTGGAGTAGGGAAGATGGCTTCATGTGCATGTGTGCATTTCTCGTGAGCTGGGTGACTTAATTAACAAGAGTGTCTTAATTAAGAGAAGTGTCTTTTTTAACCTCCTGTTACAAACGCCTTGAAGAGCTGGTGTTTGTGTGCACCTGAAAACCGCATTGATATCTACATGTGGGCGTACAGTTGTTTGATTACTTATTGGCTAAGTTACAGAGCTAACCCTTAAGACGCAGAGCCTGAAGACAAAGTCAAGAAAACAGGAAAATAATGTGCAACTATCTATAAAGTGATCACAAAGACCTCTCAAAGCATAAAGGGCAGATAGATCTTTCCACTCCTAATGAAGATGCATGTGTCTGCACACTGCACGTGCTCCTCACCTCCACCTGCAGCTCCTTGGCAGTGGTGGCCTGCAGCTCATTGGGAACCGTGCACTCCAGAGTGTTTCCAACCAGAGTCAGAGTCTCGCAGCTGTGGTTGGAAACAGTCAGAACCTGACACTTCATCGCCTCCCTGTCCATCCGATCACCCTGAGGTGGAGGGAGAGAAAAAAGAGGGTGAGAAAGAGGGAAAAAATGAAGGTTGATGACAGCAAAAGGGAAGATAAGTGGATTAAGAGGCAAGGGGAAAGAATAACAGAGATATTTGAGATCAGCGGTTACAAAAGATTTGATGTCGATGGCTACGATATTAAAAGCAACTGTTTCTAAAAGTGAAAAAAGGTGTGTTCAGAAAGTCGATGGAAAGTGTTTTTGATAAAAACGTTAAAAGAACAGAGAACAGAAACAGAGAACAGCATCCTGGTAAAAGTGAACCAACACAGTACTTTTCAGAGAAATGTAGAGATGTAACCCTTCTGTGAAACACCAAACTCCTTTATCTGCCCACAAGTCTCACATTTAACCTGTTAGATGCACATAAATAAAAATGACAGTATAAAAAATTGTCTTCAAAGGGAAGGAGAAGTTGAGGATATTTTGGCTCTCATTGAACACTTAGGGGTCAAGATGTTTTGTAAAGTTTGTGCTTCCTGCATTTCTGACTGCAGTGACAAAGCAAAAGAACAAAAGTAAAAACATTTCAAGACAAAATATGAATCAACTCAGAGTCCTCTTTACTCCCACTACATCCAAAAATGCCTCTGACTCTTTCTAGTTTGTCTGTTGTGTACATCTATAGGAACACTGAGATGCAAGATGGCAGCCTCTGTGGAAGGGGTCCCGCTCCTTAAGTAGATATAAAAGGCTTATTCTAAGTGATCAAAATCAGAACTATTGTTATATTCAAGTGGTTGTACCCTCATTTGAAAATACCTAGGAATATTAGATTCCATTTATACCAAGTCTGCTCTGCTAAATGTCTCTGAATACTTCACACTGAAGATTTAAATACAAAAAAGTAAGATATTGAGGCATCAATTTGGCTCAGTGGTTGAATCACATGCCTCATGTAAAGAGGATATAGTCCTCAAAGCAGGCAGCCTGCAGCTCTCTGCAGCATGCAACATGTAGTTTCCTCCACTAAAATTGCACTTTATTTGCAAATAAGTTGCACTTTTAAATTTTTGATTGTTTCTACATACTGTCTGTACATATGCCCCATGCTATTGAGTTGTGCTATTTATTTTGACGTGTGCTGCTGACCTCTTGGCCAGGTCGCCCTTGTAAATGAGGTCTTGATCTCAATGGGTCTCATCTGGTTGAATAAAGGTTAAATAAATAAATAAGAATATATACTGTCCTGTCCTCTCACTGAAGGCATAGAGGCCCTAAAACTAAATGTAAAAAAGGGAAAATGAATAATATTCTGTAAAACTATATAAAGGTAGCAAGGTCTGAATTAAAAATACAATAATATAGTAGAGCATACATGCATATATATCGTGCATAAAAGGTTGAACATTAGAAAAACTAGATATATGGACGTAGTCAGCTGCATAAAATGTAAAGTGGGAGATGCTGAGAGCTGGTGAGGATGGCAGGAGTGAGGTCAAACATGACTTGTTGCTCAAGGTCCTCTCTGGAGTTTGACATGTGTACTTTATGAAAATGATCGACCCCCTTATTTAAGTCTCAAACATTTATATTTACCTTTGCAGCTTTTTAACTTTTGATAGGTCAGTAAAGGGACACGGCTGAATGACTGACAAAACACTTTTCAAGTTCTGCAGCATGAACCCGTTTCTACAAACAAACCCACGGCTCATTGAACACAGCAGCCTTTGAGAAGTCTTGATGTGAAAGAGTGTAAAAAGTGAAGTAAATGAGGTGCAGCAGGTTATGAGGGCATGAGTCGCATGTTGGCAGAGTATATTAATTACTCATACTGGCTGAGAGGACTGGGCATGAGCTGAGTTTGCTGATGTGAGTAAGACAGAGCAGCTCACTCTAGTGGCATGACCTCTGGTTGGATGACAACAAACACCCCCTCTGAGCGCTGACTGGAAGCACACACAGCGAAAAAACCCCCAACGTGTGACAGAGTCAGCGAGTGAGTTCTGTTTGACGGGAAGCTGTGAAAAAGAACAACACAGTCTAATTTGTCCTTTTTGCTTTCACTTCTTTTCTCCAGTGTTTTCTCGTCTTATTCATAAACACACTTGTTCGAGTGCAGCAGAGGGCAATAAAGAGGGCGATCGCATTCCTTGCGTGACAGCTTGGGATTTTCCAATTTGACACAGAGTGGAGGCTCGCACCTGTTCCTGCGCTCTCTCTTTCTCTCTCACACGCTGCTGTCTACAAACACAGCTACACAAACCACTTATTCACCCACTCACAATTAAGACACACACAAAGACAACAACATCAATGGATACGTGTTATCCTCATGAGCATCTTCTTGCGCTGTAGGCGTGCGAGACTTGTACACACCTTTTGAGACGTTAATAAAAAGTCAGCACTCCAAATAAAGTTTTACAATCATAATTGGATGTTTAACGCTTCTCGGTCTCCTGTGAGGAGATCAGCAGCGATAAGAGCCTGGCCAAGAGCCAAAACCAACATCCATGCTCCTTCATGTTGCAGAGCTGTCACTCACAGCTAAATATCCCTTTATCTGTCTGTTATTTGCAGCCATGTTTGGGGGGTTGAATTATCAGATGCTGCTAAACTAGCAAAGCAATTGCCCTTTTGATAGAGGCCATCACAGGGCAGGGTTATCAGATGCGTTAAATAAGGCAGTGCAGTGCCTGGTACCATCCCCCCCTTGGGTCAAACTGGGGGCCTGTCTGGGATGAAGGGGGGATGAAGGTTGGGTTGGTGGTGGATTTAGCTCTGAGGCCAAGGTCACGTCTGGGAAAAAAAGAGAGAAAAGAGAAAAAAAAAGGAGCCAGGATCTCAACAGCTGCCTCCAACCATCGAGCCGCAGTCCGTAGAAAAGAAAAAAAAAGAAACAAGGAGAAATATGTATTTCATTGTGTTCCTAAAACAGGCTCTGGGGGATGTGGTGGCTTGTTTGAAAGGCAGCATTAATATGTCAAGAGCTTTGACCTCGGCAGCAGGAACAATGCGAGTGGACAAAGAGAATACATAGAGAGGTATAGCAATGGAGGAGGGACGGGGAGTGTAAACGATGGGAAACAGACTCCACTTCCTGTTTTTCTTTCTGTATTGTTTCCTTCCCAACTTGACCTGAACCATGGGCGGAAATGTACGTGTGAACGTGTGGACCGAGACGCAAAGTGCAGAATGAAGTTCAGCTCCTTTCAAGAGTAGATTCATCTCATTCAGGAAATCTCTTACCTAAAATTGACCTACATTTAATGTATTGCAATGTTTATATATCCTTAAAAGTCAAACACACTTGTAGATTTCTTG
This sequence comes from Notolabrus celidotus, assembly GCF_009762535.1. NCBI lineage: Eukaryota > Metazoa > Chordata > Actinopteri > Labriformes > Labridae > Notolabrus > Notolabrus celidotus. The sequence continues at coordinate 33,656,651 of NC_048277.1, read as the reverse complement.
ATTCAATGAACCAAACAGGAACAAAAATGAACTCTGATCCTCTTTATGTTGCAGTAGAGTCTTTCAGGGCTGTCCCCCTTCTTGAACCTTGACTTCTGGTGCTGTACAGTTGCTCGTCTTTGAAGCACTTCTTAAGCTTTTAAAATTTGCTGCAGCACATAAAAGCAGATTTTCATACCTAACAACCTTAAACTGGACAATAAAAGTCTCCATGGGAGTCCTGAGTTTCTTTCTGCACCACTTTTTTCAGATACTGGAGTTCTTTTCAGCAGGACAAGTCTTTAGACGACCAAGAAACACTTCCTCATATCAACATGGCTGCAAGTTTTCTGTACTGTCCGGCTTAAAGCTTGGAGAAAGTTGTACTGTGTTTTCTTATGCAACTCCTTAAAACAAACCATTATCAGACTGCTTTTGTAGATGCCTCAGCTTCCACCAGCGCATCATACCAGCACCCATTGAGGCAGCATTTTGGCTCCACATCTCACAATAGGAGGAGATGAAGGCATGCCGTCAGTATTATTGTACAGTGATTGGTTAAAAAGTTAACTGCAGTCTCACCTTGAGCTCCACAATGCTCTTGTTGTCCTTAGAGGTTAGCTTTGGGTCCTGGAAAAGGGGGTCCTCCACATAAATCAGGTCCCACTGCTCCGTGGAGTAGCCGTCAAGGACAAACGCCACCTTGGTGACCACAGGTGGCTGCAGACCGAGCTTGGCCAGAGAGGGCGTGGTGCACTGGATGGATGTCCGGTTCTCACCATACACACAGCTCTGCAGGAGTGTCAGGGACACGGAGAGGTGACAATGTAAGGGTTAGAAACACTGAGAAGCCAGACAGAGGTTAAGAAACTTAGCAATATTGAGCGCACTTAATATTTGATGAACAAGTTCCAACTTCCAATTTATCAATAAAACTTTGGTGTTTTCTGCCCTTATAAGGCTCTGTGTCTTGATGCATGATAAGAAGCAATGCAGGCTTTACGCTGTCCTGTTTATATGCACTCAACTTAAGGCTGCAGGAGCATCTGTACTTCCTACAGTTGTTACGAACAAAGAAAGAACAAACAAACATCTTGTCCTGCTCATTTTTAGATTTTGTCATATGTGCACACACATTTTCTTTAAGTGGGTCAAAGCCTTTCTTTTAGACTTCACAGAAACCTAAACCCTGATGTACAGATGGATCAGGGTATAGCTTGTTGGTACGAATCCAGATTTGGAAGGACGGTTCACATTTCCAAAATCTTGTTCGCTGGTTTAAATCATTACATAAAACTAACTTGCCTTTTCTGACTTTATTTGACCAGAAGTGTCGTGCACAGGGTCCTGTTTATTTTTATTTATTTGTATGTTTCTTTTACTCGTAATGGTTCATGCACTAACTGGATGATCCCTTTAAAGGTTCATGATTTTGCACTTGTCCTACTGATGCATTGTGAAGCACTTTGTAATGCAGATTTTGAAAAGTGCTCTATAAATAAAGATTATCATTATTACAAGAAGGTAAATAAAGCACCCAAATGTTGCCTTTTTCTGTTCTAGCAATGACCATCTTCCTACTCTTCTTGCTTTCTGATACTAACTGCTAAATCTAGCTATCAAGACAGCATGCTGAGTGTCACTTCCTTGTACACTACCAGTCAAACGTTAGGAAACACCTTCTCATTCAAGGGTTTGTATTTATTTTAATTATTGTAAACACTGTAGATTAATACCAAAGACATCAAAACTATGAAAGAACATATATGGAGTTATTTAATTAACAAAAAAGTGTTAAACAAAGCAGGATATGTTTTATATTTTAGATTCTGTAAAGTAGCCCCCTTTTTCCTTCATGACAGCTTTGCACACTCTTGGTATTCTCTCAGTCTGCTTCATGAAGTGGTCTCCTGGGATGGTTTCTAATTAACATGAGCCTTGTGAAGAGTTCATTTGTAGAATGACTTGCCTTCTTAATGTGTTTGAGACCATCAGTTGTGTTGTTCAGAGGTAGGGTTAGTACACAATGGATAGTCCTATTTGACTACTGTTGTAATCCAGATTATGGCAAAACCAGATTATTTCATAGTTTTGATGTCTTCAGTATTAATCTACAATGTTGAAAATAATTAAGATAAATAAAAACCATTGAATGAGAAGGTGTGTCCAAACTTTTGACTGGTAGTGTATATCAAATTGCTGTACATCCCCCATCTCACATCTTTCACTGCATGTTCCTCCAGATACTCTCGCCCATTAACATAAACTTTATACATGCATAATAAGATTTTACACACCAACCTCACAGCTCTGCCACTGAGCGCACAAATAGCTCTCTCAAGGCCTTAACTCTGCCACATGCACTGTATACACTACAGCCATGCAGTAATCCTCCGTTTGGCAGCTTCTTTTATACTCAACACATTATATGAGACACCGCCTGTTTTCAGCTGCTGCAGTGTTTACACACACACGGCCTCGGGGCACAACAGAGCTGAATCCCCATGCAGGATTTAGCCCGTGTAGGCCTCACAGGATTTGTCTTAGAATGTACCCCAAGTCCTTTTTACTGAGGTGTGGCAGAGTTACATAGGTATCAAACAGATTTAAAGTTGATGCCTGTGTTTGCTGTGAGAGGGGGGGTGTCCTCAAAAGGCGATGTGTATAGAGCTGGACTCCATGTTCTTCTTGTTTATTTGTTCATGTGCTAATTTTTTTCAGCTGTGCAGTTAATGTAGCGTGCAATGTGTAGGTGGCACAAAGCCACACACTCGCATGCAGGGGTTTGCAGAATAATGTATGTTGGAGTTCCTTAAGCTCTAACCAAACACACAGTAAGCTGCTGTGCTCAACACTCACATACAAGTTGGACAGCAGGAGTCACCTCTGTGATTTTATTCAAATGTCAAGTATTTATACAAACAAATAATTGGATTGCAAATAAAGTTGACTTTGGTGCCATTTGATTTCATCTTTACTGGCACATTACCAAACACCTTTAAAGTTGATCTACATGCTGTTTTCTCACCATGTTTTGACAGCACGTCTCAACATCAGGGTGGGTTCAAACTGTTGCCATAAATCAATACGAGAGATTAAAGTACAAAGTAATTAGGCTGGGTGGCACCAGCGAGGATTAGTCTTTAATCTTAAATTTGTTGCATCATAACCAAAACCAGCTAAAATGAAGAGATTAAATCTGAATAGTTTGGCTTTTAATCTCAAGCCAACTCACATTTGGTTTCACCAGACTCCAAGATCTGATCTAAAATGTGAGGCTCCATTAATTTCATTCTTTTTTTAAAATCTCTTTATTGGGGTTTTTTCTTTTTCCACATACAAATTGCAAAAGTCTGAGGCATTATTATCCATGCCTCAAACTAACATGCAGAATTTTTTTTTTATAAATGTAAGCCAAAGGATGTACAAAACACAACTAAAACAAAATAAAATATCAAAACAATGACATATAAATTAGATTTAAATAGAAATAATACAACAATACAACTTGGAGGATGTCAAGTGCCCTAGATTTTGCTAAGTTCATATTTTTTCATGGGGTTGTTTTTGTTCTAGTGGTCTATAAACGGCTGCCATATCGAGTAAAACATATTTATTTTTCCTCTCAGGGTGAATTTTATTTTCTCTAATTGCAAATGCTTCATTACATCATTCATTACAGCTAGATTTTTTTGTTCCATTAAAGGTGACATATCACGCTTTTTTCATCAATATATATTGGTCTAAGAGGTCCCCAAAACATGTCTTTAAAGTTTATGCTCAAAAAAACACTTTGAAATCAGATTTTGGCATGCCTGAAAAGCCCTCTTCTTCAGCCCTCCTCAGAACACTCTGTTTTCTCTCTGACCACGCCCCCTCAGGAAGTGGATGTGCCTCGGCTGTCCAGCACGTTGATCTAATGTTTACATGTTGGCTGAATATATACACGGCTGCTCAGAGATCACGTTACTTCAACCCTCTGAATCTGATCCAGAATCTGATCCTGACGGAGAGGCGCCTGTAGCAGGACCTTTCTGAACGATTGGTCATAGATTTAGTGTTTCTTGTTGTTTTATTTATCAGTATGTAGACGTGTGTCTTGGTACACAGCTACGAACATGTAGCTATGTGGCTATGCTAACTAGCGCTAGCACTTATCCATGACAAATAAAAATCATCCACTAGATCTTCAAATCTGCAGACGTGGGGAGTAAAACCGACCTCTACCAGAAAGGCAGCCGGACCCTTCTGAAGGATTGGTCACAGATTTAGTGTTTCTTGTTGTTTTATTTGTCAGTATGTAGACGTGTGTCTTGGTACACAGCTACAGCTACGACATGTAGCTATGTAGCTATGCCAACTAGCGCTAGCACTTATCCATGACAAATAAAAATCATCCACTAGATCTTCAAATCTGCAGACGTGGGGAGTAAAACCGACCTTTGTGTTTATTAAGACAGCCTACAACTAGCATGCCTCCCTCCTAAGCTCCTTGTTAGCACACATTTGTGCAGGTAATGAAAAACGGAGGAGGGGATTCAGTATTATTTTATACAGTCTATGGGCTGAACAAGCTCCGAGCTCTGACTCCGTGACAGACCGGATATTGTTGTTACGTAACAAAAACACGGAAGTCTGAAACGGCTCGTTTCACACACATTTACAGAAAGGTGGAGAAATCAAAACAGGGGCAGAATGGATTTTTTTCATTCTCGGGGGGTTTGTAGACATGCCAGGGACACATATTTCAGGTAGAGAACCATTAAAAAGTCCATTTTGCATGATATGTCACCTTTAATTTCATTCTTAATCTAATTTTGTGAGAACTTATCTTGGATTAATTCAAAGTTTATTGATAAAACTCCTCTGCACAGTATCGATAAAAGCTCCAAATTCAACGACAAAGTGTTCTGAAACTCTTACACAATGAGGTACACAGTGTAGCTGACGACTTGGCCGCAGTTATACAAACTGAGTGTGGGAGGAAATTTGACAGGGGTAGCTTTTTGGTAAGCGATCCAAATAAGGGTGTTACTGGGGATCAGGATCTGGGGCAACATTCCCATAAACAAGAAATCAATAGACCAGCTAACTGGGGAATGGAAAGAATGAGTGCGACAGCTGTTGTTGATACAACAGTTGATACAGTAATAGGAGCAGTTAAGAGGCAAATAGTGATTATAAAAATGATCTTTCAACCCTCTTCTGTCTGTCAATAAGCTCCCAGGCAGCAGCACTATACCCTCGATGCTCCATAAATGTGGTTAAACTGGGTTGATAATAAAAGGAAGCAGTTTTTTTACCATTCTGGAGGTTGCGGTTTGATTCATTATGTAAAGTAAATATAAATATAAAGCCGTTAAAGAGCGTCAATCGTGGCATGATCTTCCTCCGCACAGGTGCACCCAGAACAAACCCGACGAGTTTGGCATCGCGCTGAGAGATCAATGTTGATATTTGCTCTGTGGTGTGTGTTTGTCTTCTGGGCTACAAAGGTGCATGTGTCCTTAAGTCTGTATGCCATGAGGACAGAAGGTGGAAAACAATCAATGTGCCTCCTGTAACCTTTGAACACAACAAATTCACACTGTTGTTTTGTGAGTGGATGCTTACTTAGCATTTGTGGTCTCCTTGACAAAGCATGACACTTGCCTGATGATGCAGAAGGGGTCATCTGTTTTAACCTTTAAACTTTGTCTAACTGCTGTTTCTGAGTCTTATGCTAATGGTTGGTAGGTTGTGCGCACTTGTTGAAACACTGGTCATTTCAGTCTTTGTTTTGTGTGACCCTGATCGTCTCAGCACAACCAGTTCCACTGAACACAAAACACTTGTTCATCAAAGGCTGTATAAAACATGGATGTAGTCACCCATTGGTTTGTGAAGCCCAACAGTGGGGGGGTCACCATTTTGGAAATGCTGACTCAGCCCAATTTATGGACGACCTAGAAACAAAGAGGTGGATCTGAGGGAGACTTTTAGCCTCCTGGTTAAAAGGTACCATCAACCCAGCCATTTTTAAATCTCTTTTAAAAACACACTTTCATAGATGTGCTTTTACAGGAGAGGTCACCTGAGCATGTTTTAATCCAGATGTTTTTATTATTTTTCAGGCAGTATCACTCGCTGGTTTTTAGTCTTTTATATTTCTGTTCTTTTAATTGTTTTATTATTTCATCTTTGGTTGTTTTTAGTCTTCCAACCATGTTTTATATTTTTGCTGTCTTGATGTTTTTAAAAGTAAACTTAAGACTCACCTTTTTTATTTAGCTTTTAATTTGGAGTAATTTATTTTTAGCCCTGGACTGCATTATTATTATTTTAATTATTGCTTTAACATTTATTTAACTTATTTATTTATCTATTTATTTCTTGTATTCATCTGATCTTGTTAATGCTACCTTATTTTTAACATTTCTTTCCACTCGTACTTATTTTATTGATTTTACCGTGTTTATTTTATTTTATTTTATTTATAATAATGCCTTTTTAAATTTGACCATGTATGAAAGGTGCTATATAAATAAAGTTGAGTTGAGTTCAGTTAACCTTTTATGCTGTTTTTTTTTCTTAAACTTTTAGTCATTGTCTTCCTCACATTTCTCTTTTATCCAGTTTTAGTTTCTTTCCAATTTGTAAAGCACTTTGTAACCCTGTTTTGAAAAGTGCTACATAAATAAAGATTATTATTGTATCTCCAATTAAGCAAATCCATATAAAACTCTTGCCTTTATCTAGTCTTGACGGATGCTTTATATAAGAAATACCTTATACAATGTGTACAGATAAAGAAATTAGCTATTCATACCAAAAAAACCTAGTGGGAGTTTTTGACTTTTGCTGCCAGCCTCAAGTGGACACAAGAGGAACTCCAGTTTTTGCACCTCTCGGTGATTGCACTTTTCAGCAACAGTGCTTGTTGTTCTTTTATTGCGGTAGACCAAGCTTAAGTTTCAGGACTGTATTTCTAGGACCCTTGCTTTTCAAAACAACCAAGCAAATGGTTGACCCCACAAGACTGAACAAAAATATGACCTTCAATCCAGCTATTTGCAGTTTTCAAACTTAATTTTTGTAAATGCTACATTCTGTCCGAGATGTCTTTTGCAGTATCCAAACACTAGGTGGAGCTGCACAAAATACAGGTTGCCGGAAAAGTCTGGAAAGTTGCAGCTCAGTCTGAAGCAGGTAAAAAACGGGACTTGAACAAGACACAAGTTCAAGTACTCAAGAGACACTGAACTTCTCAGAACCATAAACGTCTGTTCCAACCAGACGTAAACAGCTGTTCTCTTGTGGGCGGTGACAACCTGAGAGATCTTTGAAGTTTTATTGGTTAGTTAAATGTCTGTGTGGTTAGCTTAATGGGCGGGAATTCAACGCAGGTGATGCACTGCTCTGTTTCAAGCCCCAAATGCCCAAGTTGTTAGCAGAGAGAGCAACTTGGTTTCAGTTTTGTGCCACGAGTAGAGACCAGTCATCCATTTTTATATGCAGTGAAAGGGCTGGACCAGTGGAGAACTACTGCACTGAGGATTATGGCCTATAAAGTTTGTTATGCTTCCAAAGAAGTAGGTTACAATCTGACTTCCATCGCATTGAATGTTATGGGACTCCCTGGAGAGCCTGTAGTAGCAGTAGCAGCTCAGAGTGTTGCTGAAACTTCCTCTCACACTTCCTAGTCTGACTCCCCGGTGAGCTGTAGCAGCCCAGATGGACAAACACATACTCAAAGTTGTGTGTGCATCTGCAGAACACACACATGCATGGCTATAGCATGAGCCCCTGTGTGTGAGGGCAGTGCTGGGTCACCCAACAAAAGCAATCCAATTAACCTCTGTCCTCCTACACACCAGTATGAAGCAGGAGAAAGGGACTTCAGGGCAACCAGCACCCCCCTAACAAACCGCCCTCCCAGGAGTGCAGGGAAAGGAAAAATATCCTGTGAATTAGTGGAAATCTCAGTCAGTTTCATTGTTCATTGGATGTCTCCTCTTATTTGAGGGAGAGGAGGTGAAGGGCCTGCAGTTTAGGAGCAGCTGTAAATACAATCACTCTGTGAGCGGGGCAGCGAGCGGGCCAGGGGGTTTACTACGGGGTGATGAGAGAACCAGCGATCCCAAAAACCTCCGCCGTCCCTGAAGTGTCATTAGTGTAACGGCCTGCGAAAAAGCAAAGTCATAACGTAGCTCCCACGTACAGAAGTGCTTGTCAAATCTAGAGTGATTTATGCCAGTGAGGTTGCTGCTGCTTCCTACCACGCTGTGAGGGGTTATTACTGCTTTAGATTTACTGTCTGGGTCTGTGTTTGCTAACTTTAGGTTTACTTTTCTGTCTTTCTTCTTCTGCATCAGATGCTTTTTGTAAGGGCCTCACAGCAGCAGCAGCGGTTTGAGTTGACAGCCAACAGTACGGCATTTTGGTTTTATTTGATGCACGATGCATCTGTGCTTGGCCATGGAGGATGTGTTCCTTCCTTTGCAAGACATTACTTTGAAACATAAATTGCATTTAGCTTCCTTCTAATTGCCAAACGTTAGACCTCTTTTCAAATCTTTAACCATCTTTGCAACTGACCACCAAATCTTTTTTGTGTAGTCTCGTACAACATGGCTTTGATTTAGAAGATGCAACTAGATTTGAGATGGAACATTACTTTACAGGTTCCAGGAGACCAGATAGCAGAATCAATAAGCTCAAAATGTCAAAGTATTTCGGCAAAACTGTGATAAAGTACTTCAAATTAACCAAAATACATCAGTTCATATAATGTCTTCTGAAAAGCTGAATAGGGGAAGCTTCTTCAGAATGTCCCAGAATTACATTCCTGGCTTGGTATAGGGTCACCTTGAGCAGGTAGCGTATAATGGGCCCTATCTAGCACGGGTTTAGACTTGAGTTTCAGCAAGTCTTGTAAAAGTTGGGCCATGAATTCTGTAGGTCTTGGACCCCCTGCCCCCTCAGGCAGTGCTTCCAAATCTTCACATGTTGTGCTCAGGGACTCTCCAGAAGCTGACCTCAGTGGTGTTAGTATGCAGGTTTGCTCGCTGGTTGTCGTGTTTGTTAGCCGAGTGCTTGAGAGGTCTAAAGAAGTCCCGCTTCATGCAGCTACTTTTTACTCCAACAATCTCAGGGTGGCCATCGTTTCATTCTTTATGGATTCTGATATTATGGACTTGAGTTTCGTAATGATTTCAGCCCTTATAACATTTATCATGACCATAATGCTGCGTAACATATCTTCATTGGCATTGTGCTACTCTTGGGACTTGGGCTCCAAGGGCTGGTGTTCTGGCCTACCGTGGACGGACTTGGCAGACTCACTTTTGGCCGAAAACGCAACATTGATAAGGTTATGGCGCCAAAAAAGTAGCGCCCAGTGAAACGCTCTTAACACATAACAGCTGTGATCAATTGACAGATAAAAGAAGTTAGTTAAAGTTTGAATTTGTCACATTCTTGAAAACATGTCCTACATCATCCAACTGATGTCCAACAACTGTGTAAGAATCCTATGTTTGAACCCTCTATCGCCACCCCAAGTGGTCTCTGTCCTTCCCAAGGATTTGGGATTTGAAAGGCTGAAGACCTGGTTGAAAACTCAGTAAGTGATTCTTCAAACCAGGTCAAAATCTGAAAATGCTGCAAGTAAGTGCTTGTATGATAACAATTACTTGTTTTCTATGAGAGCACCTTTTTACCATTAATACATCTACACACACCCTCAACAACCCTGAATAACCACACTCTTTGAAGCTGTGGACCGCTGACAGAGGGGAAAACTTTACTCATTCACCTTCATCAGCGTGCCTCCCTCAGATAACTCACAGCTGCAGGGGGTATGGGAAAAGAAAGGGGCATCGTGGGGCGTTCAGGTGTCAGCTGGATGAGAGGAGGAAGAGGAGTCTGACAGTCTGACATGAATCAAGTCGATTTTGTGAATGCAGGCAACAGGTGTCTGGATACGGTGCCGCCTCCATTTACCCCAAACTATCTGTGATGGTGCAGCCGGGCAGAGCGAGGACTCTGCTCCTCCTGCTTTATGAGTGACCTGTGAAAATGTACAGATGACTTTTTTGTTGTGTTTTTTTAAGTATGTGTAGCCCTCCTTCAGCTTTGTGACCATGCCAGCTTTTCACGACGGGCTGTAAAAAAAACTCTTTCATGTTGTGGGAAAGCTGAGATTGGCTGAGACCTGGCTTTACTCGAGATCTGAGGGGCAGATATCAAGTCAACACTGGGTGGTTTTTTTTTCTTGTTCATGCTCTGGTTCCAGCTGAGACCCTCAAACCTCGTCTTGTGTTTGCTTCTTACCAATCTGCTATGGTGTGAAGATCTTGTTCAATCTTAAGAACACATTTAACCACATCAACTTGAAGCCCATTTTTCTGCTGTGGCATCTTAACCAGTCGCACGGCTGACACATAGGTTTATAAATGCAGCTCCAGAGGCATGACAGGCTGGCTCACATTACTCAGAGTCGTTCCGCTGGCGATGGAAACCTCTGGGAAGTCCGTTTGTGAAAGATCCGTGCCTCTATTTTGAAGGGTTAAGACAATAAGACACTTATACTGTCCCTTCCCAGGCTCAGCTTTAACTCATCCCGTTTACTGGAAGGAATTTAACAGGCGACAGCTGGGGCCCTACAGGGCATGATCCCATGCTAAATCATTAGCCTTATTTTATACAGGCTGCTCACTTCATGCTCCGTCTCTCTCTTTCTCTCTCTTTAGGAAGCTTGACATTTGTTTTTGCAGGTCCTCTCTGGTCTGTTATTCCAGTTTAACATGAATAACAAACGATCAGAGCAAGGGTTCATTTCAACAAGTCACAGTACTGCCAGTCATCCTTCAGATCTTAGCAGAGGAAAGAGGTTTATAACAAAGGTTGTGAAAGCAAGACTCCCAGTTTGTGGACAGTCCCGGCATGGGTTTTACTTGAAAGTGCGTTGACCCCTGACTACCCTTGTGTAAACTCACCGTGCCGTAGCTTCAGGTAACACTTTAAGAAATTTTAACACTCTGCTCCTCTAAGATTACAGGTGAAATTACAGCCTGTAAACTTAGCTGTAACTTTCACGCACATTTCAGGCTAGCCCTCAAGTTGACACTGGATTTTTTCGTCATGAATCAATAATGGAAGATTTCGATTTTTACAATTTTGTGAAGCCTTTCCTAAAAACGTATTCGATCAAATATGTTACAAGTTTAGCAGGCGCCATTAGCTGCAAGTTCAGGGGTTGCATTCCTGCCCATTAAGCTTATCAAACAGATATTTAACTAACCAAAAAAAAACTAAGGCAGAAGTGCAAAGAAAATGCAATTACTCGAGTGTTCATTTTCAGCTGGTTCCAAGAGACAAAGAATCCTGGTAAGGTCCAATTTTAAAATGTCCACTTTTACACCCAAATTAAACACGTTTACAGCCTGCTTGTTCCCAAGAACTCACTTCTTTAACTGTATGGAGGGTTAATTGTTCTATAGCTCATTCATTTTAATTTTATTGGGGCTACTAATCATGCATACATAATTGTTACAATGTCACAAGTTTAGCAGGCGCCATGCACGGCAACTTAGGGTGTTAAAAAAGAAGCCAATGCAGAAGTGCAAAAAACTGCAGTTCCTTGAGTGTCCACTTGGAGCTGGTTCCAAAAGCCAAAGAATCCCTGTTGGGTCCCATGTTTTAATGTCCACTTTTACACCAAAATTAAACACGTTCACAGCCTGCTTGTTCCCAAGAACTCACTTCTTTAACTGTATGGAGAGTTCATTTTTGAACAGCTCATTAGCTTAAGGCTAATAATCTTGTGTACGCAATTGTTAAAATGTCACAAGTTTTGCAGCCGTCATGCACGACAATGTAGGGTGTTGTACTATATTAAACAATGAAGCCAATACAGAAGTGCAAAGAACTGCAGTTTCTTAAGTGTCCACTTGGAGCTGGTTCCAGAATCCAAACAATCCCTATTAGTTCCCATGTTAATAGGGGCGGCAATAGCGGCATAGGGACTTGGCTTGGGAACCAGAGGGTCGCTGGTTCTAGTCCCTGCATGGACGAAGTTTGACAAGTGGAACGGTGGCTGGAGAGGTGCTGGTTCACTTGCCTGGGCACTGCCGAGATACCCTTGAGCAAGGCATCAAACCCCCAACTGCTTGGGGTGTGCTGGTTGATGGCAGCATCCTCACTCTGACATCTCTCCCTAAGTGCATGTCCACTGCATGTTTGTGCATAAAATGTATGTATATACTGTGTTTGTAGCATGGCCAAAAAATAACACGAGTGGAAAAATTTAATTTACCCCATGGGATTAATAAAGTATGTTTCTTCCTTCCTTCCTTCCTTCCTTCCTTCCTTCCTTCCTTCCTTCCTTCCTTCCTTCCTTCCTTCCTTCCTTCCTTCCTTCCTTCCTTCCTTCCTTCCTTCCTTCCTTCCTTCCTTCCTTCCTTCCTTCCTTCCTTCCTTCCTTCCTTCCTTCCTTCCTTCCTTCCTTCCTTCCTTCCTTCCTTCTAATTGTCCACTTTTACACCGAATTTAAAAAAGTTACCAATAACTCAATTTTTCAATAACTCATCCATTTTCACTTTATTAGGGGTTAACACTTATGCCTATATAAGGGCATTGTTAATTGACTGACAGTTGGGTGCATTGCTTGTGCTTGAAGGATGTAGACCAGCCCCAACTCCACGTCTTCGCCTGTTTCTAGCTCTGCTGAACGTTAGGTAAAGTCAGCATTTCCAATATGGTGATCATCAGAAACCAATGTGTGACGTCACTGAGACTACATCCATATAGTCTGAGCACAGGATGGCGTCTCAGTCTGTTAACCTGTGTTACAAACCAATGAGCCAACACTTCTAAACTGCAGGTAACTACAGCAACACATCTTCAGCCTTATTCTGTGTAACCAGAGAAACAGACCTAAACATACTTAAAACATTACGCACTCAAAAGTCTCCTTGATAACAACAGCTAACAGAGAGAGCGCAGCAGTGTATGCAAATCAACATACTCTACTTACAAGCTGAAACGGTGATTGAACCTGTAATTTCTGGAACATAACTTGATTTCAAAGCCCTGTGGTGATGTCTGTTCATGCTGTTTGTGTGTAATGAAGCCTGAGCCCCCCGGAGACCAATCAACAACTGACCTGAACACAGGTCAATGACCAGGGAGAGGGAAACTGAAAGATGAGACACTGCAGGGAGTGTGTGTGCCAAGCTGTGTGTGTGTGTGAGAGAAAAACTGTTAAAGAAAGAGAGAGAGAAAGAGAGAGAGAGGGGGAAAATACAGATCAGAGATAAAGAGAGGAGATTTCATGGACAATAGTTCAGATAAGAGTCTTAATCCAAGAGGGTACGTGTTTAGTTGTATGTGTGTGTACGTGTGTGTGTGTGTGTGTGTGTGTGTGTGTGTGTTTGCCCAGCGCATTATCATCCCCTGACTGGACCTGCTGCAGCGTGTGCCTCAAGATGACAGATAACATCACTACAAAGCACTGCTTGTCCTCAAACCGCCTCCAAAAAGCAAACATCACACACACACACACACGGCGTAAAACACACCTTCTCTGTGAAAGAAGAAGGGCTGTTTGTTTGTTATGACTCATGGAGACATATATCACCTTGCTCTGAAGGAACACGCACTTTTAAGAAGCTAAGTTTAATCACCTAATAAGAAACCAGGTGTTGCAAATCCTCAAAGCAGCGTTAACAGCTTCAAACTGGTAAAAAGAAAGAGTTACAACTCTGGACGTCGCCGTACGATTCCTGGAGGTTAACTTATTTCTTACGTGCAGTTCAACTGATAGTAAAGCTGCTCCTTTCTTTCAAAGGAGGTGGTATCATTTTAGCAGCAACTGCAATGAAACCTAAGCTGTGAGACTGTTCTCCCAGTGTATTATACGAGTGGATCAGCAGGTCAGCTGGTTCACACAGAGGGAAACCATGGTGGGTAGTTTCTGAGGCCAGTTACGATTACCTCAAGCTTTGGCTGCAGCATGAAAACTTGAGTAGTTCTGGACAACAAAGCCAAAGATATAATGTTTTTCCCCCCCTGAATGTTGTGTCTGAAGCCTTCCCATGAAGATTTATATTCTGTTGTTAAAGATGAGTCAAAAAGCAGAGGAGGAGGGAGCACGGCAAACTCATTACTCTCTTATTACCTTATTAAGAAAAACATTCTTAAAGGCTAATATAGAGACTCTACAAAATGTGGATGTAGTCTCTGTGACGTCACCCATTGGTGTCGCCATATAGGGGATGCAACTAACTTCCAACAACTCAAGAAACAGGCAGAGAGGTGAAGTTGTTGCTGTAGCCTTGCTGCCTGGCTAACAGTCTGTACAATAAGTGGACGTAGTATCTGTGATGTCATCCATCTGTTTCTGAAACTCTGTTTTCGTCGGCGGGTGCCATATTGGAAATGCTGAACTCAATCTAACTTCATCCAAGCTAGAGTGAGGTAAAGAGGGGGCTTAAAGGCACAACATCTCATTTACTAAATAATGGGGAACAGTGACAAGTCGGACATTAACAGCTTTAAAGCATGAATAAAGTGAACTCACTGTAAAGGAGCCACCAAAAATGCAACAGTATCTTACTTGGAGAGAGGATATGGTGATTTAATTGCACTCACATTAAGTCAAAGTTACTCTACAGCAGCATCTAATGAAGCAAAAGTCAATCTGTGATCATTACTAACTTCTGTCGAGCTAGTGTGAGGGAAAGAGGCGGGACTTTAGCCTTTTCGCTAACAGCTACAGGGTGCTTGCTTGTCAATCAAGTTAGCCATGCCCTTATTTGGGCAACACTCTTAAGTTTGATATCTTCAAATATAATTAGTTATAAAAGAATCCACCCCCGTACAGTGTGTGCCGATAGAGAAATGAGCTACTCTGACCTAAACTGTTTTTTGAACCAGGCTGTAAACATGTTTATTTCTTCTGTAAAGATCGTCTTTTTTGAATGGGTGTGTATGTGGTTTCCAATGTTTCTCGATTAGCCTCTAGTGGACGCTCGATGAACTGCAGATGTTAGCACTTCCACATGGGCTTCATATTTGAAGATGGGAAGCTGCTGCTTTGCCTAAATATAATCCAAACAGATGAGTTATGTAAAAATTGTTACCAAAAAAGAAATAAGGTATAGCCATAATACCCCCCTTTTTTTTTACTAGGCTGTAGACATGTTCAATTCTGCTTTAAAATAGGTGTTTTAATCAAGTTGCAGCCTCATCTTGAGAAATTATGCAAATGCAGAAGTGCTTAAAACTGCAGTTCCTGGAGTGTCCGCTTGAGGCTGGCTCCAGAAGCCCCGAAAGCCACATACACACCCATTCAATAAAGCCCTGCTGCAGATGTGATGAGTCAGCAGCAGTGATGAAAATTTAAAAAGTGTTTAAAACAAAATCAAAGAATTAGTGTCTTTAACTTACAACATGGAGGACCTTTTGTTTCCTGTTGTAATTAAGCTACATCCAGTTTTTTTGGACACCTGGAGGAGCTCAATACAGCACACTGAATGCCTGTGAAGAATTTAAATCACCCTCTTGTTGGTCTGAGCAGTAAAAGCCGGTCAGTGAACTGCAGCGATGACGAACTGGTGCGTATCATTTTCCTCCCATAAGTAGAAAAACGTCTGACGGAGGTTTGGAGGGCCGGAGCATCCTAAAGACCTCACTCTGCTACCGTGTTTGAGTCAGAGGTGACAGCTGGTTCCTAAAGATCAGACACTGGATTTTTCATTTCCTTTCTTCTCATGTTTGTCTGATACTCAAGCTCTTTTCCATTGTCTTTTTTTTTTCTTCAGGGTGGGGGCGTTAGTATGTATAATGACAAAACCATGTATAGAACAGTCTGGTATTTGGATAAAACAAACACAGAGCCCACTGTCTGCTGGTCATGGATGATATTTCTACAGGTCTCTTTACCCAAAGATACAAGAAACTCTGCAGGAACTACAGGAAAAAAAAGATGCAGACACATTCACACCCGTGTAAAAGTCGATGAGTTGAATCATCAGAGGAGAAGACCTAGACTCAACTTTCATTTGGCTGTTAAGTTTGTGAGCCCTGAGTTTTACAAGGTAAGTCTCAAGATTTAAGTCTTTATCATCCTTTTCAACACGCAAACACCTTTCAAGGAAAAATTCAGCACCCCTTCAGCCCTTTCACCCTTCCTCAGGAGGCATTCAAGAACTGATAGTGAAGGAGAGTTTTGCAACCAGTGAGCTAAAGTTAGTTGCAGCTTGGCTAAGTCAAATTGAATAATTAAAAAGACTTTGACAGGACTTGAAACACAAAAAGTAGTCCCCTGGAAAAGTCTGAATGTCTGAGAGACAAGTAGGACTCATGCAAGACTCTTCCAAACTTATGTCTTACAGGTGAACCTGAAACCCATGTTGGCCCATAAAGACTAAAGCTTTGGGCCAGCCCTGGCTCCAGAAAAGGTTGCATTTCTTGGATATTTGCACAGGTGTGATGAGACAGACAGAATACGGCCTCTACAGTGTTTCTCCAGGGTTAATCCATTATGATGCAATCCCATTTTAAGGGTTTGTACTTTACTTGTCAAAGTAAGTGGTGTTTCCTCAGAGGGCAGGAACCAAAAGCTGTAAATGGTTCTTTCCATCCAATTTCATAAAAGTACCTCAAGATATTCCAAAGCAATGTTTCTTTCCTCAAAATGGCCACAAGATTCTTTTGGTTTCTTTGCTTAATCAAGAATTTAACTCAACACAGATTGAAACTTTATAACCGCTATTTCATTTAAGGATGTAAACCCGTCTCGTACTCACCACATGAAACACCTCGGCATCCTGACCGGTTGTGAGAACCATCTGTGGCTGGAGGCCTGACTGGAGGAAGAAGCCATTAGCCGCCACAGTGCAGCCTCCGCTACAGTGAGGAGGGGGGGGGGGAGAGAAACGGATGTTAGCGTCAGCACCAGACACAGACACAGTAGATCCCCTCTGGGAAGGGCCTGCTGTTAGCGTTAGCAGTTTAGCCACTCTTCACCTCCTACTCATTTCCTCCTGCTGTAAAACCAAAGCATTAATCTGTCTGGGCTTATTCATAATGATTCTCAATCTTGCGTTCTCCCTCGTGTTCTGGCTTTTAGGAAGAGAAAGCTGCTACAGCTCAAACACAAAGGAAAGTATTGGGTTGACAATGACAAAGAGGGAGATCCAAACCATGTTCTTAAAGAGAGTTTGAGCCTCACCTGACGAAGGAGCGCGAGGGCTGGATGCTGTTGATGATGGGGTCTTGGTTATAGGTGAACTGCTCAGGGGCGTGGCGCTCCACTGAATCCACGATCAGCCTCACGGTTTGCTTGGAGGGGACAGCGTGTGGGGGTGTTTTACAGGTCAGCATGGTAGAAGAAAGGCTGATGGTGGGAGATTTGGGAAAGGGGTGAGGGAGGAGGGGGACACAGTCAACAACACACTAGATATATTGTGATAAAATGAACAGTGGTGGGCACAGTCCAAGACCCCTATTCATGCGTTTGTGTTGCGTTAGCTCTGCAGAAAATTCCTCAGAGTTCCTGCTTGAGCGGGAAACACGACAGAAGAAATAAAGGAGGGATAGAAATGAGAGGAAATTTGAGAATTGGCAACACAGAAAATGTATGCAAAGTACTTAAAAGGGCAAAATGTTGACTTCAACTTCCTGTAAATTAGAGCCTCATAGATATAACTGCCAGCTTACATCATCAGGCAGACAGGGGAATTCACAGATGTATCAGTACTTGAAAATGGGTGTAAAATAGAAATGAAAACTACATTTTATTAACATATAATGCAGAAAACGGTGCTTGGGATGATTAAAAAATACTTTAACACGTACATTATCGAACTTAGAAAGCTCTGACTCCATTTTTCACTAAACTCCTAGCACTGTCTTCAACATTAACTTAATTTCTGATGAGGTTAACTGGATTGGGGTGTTGGCTGAGCAGTTTGAGCAAGCGCCCCATGTACAGAAGCTATAATCCTTGCTACTGTTGTCGCAGCCCACATTTCTTGTTTATAAACTAAAGACTTAACTGTTTAATCGGGCTTTTAACCCTGGACTGCATTTAACCATTATTTTAGCACAATTTTTACTTTTTTATTTTGTTCTATAGTATTATATGTTATTTATTTTAATTTCATTTTTCTTATATCTATCTGATTTTATTGTATTTTATTTAATTTTTCTGGTATTAATCTGTTTTAATTTTCTTGACTTTGTTGTACTGATTTCATTTTTTAAAGATTTCATTTTACCGTCCTCTATCTTGTATTAGCCTTGTATCGCATTACCTTTTGCTGTTGTTTTCTGTCTCTGTTTTTTTTTTTGTGAAGCACTTTGGGCTGAATGCTTGAATGTATGAAAAATGCTACATACATAAAAATGAAATGTAAAAATTAGTACAGTTGAGTTGAGTCTCACTTTGGCTAACCATCCATTAAAGCTAGGGTTGGTAGTCTCGGAAAACCAGCATGAATTTGAATGTAGCTTTTCCTCATGACTCCGTCTAACCCCTCCCCTCCTCCCTGGGAGCTCCTCCAAAACGACGCCCCCCCCGCTCACATGCACGAGCGCCGCTGATTCTCGACCATATGATGGTGACTGATTCAAAACCGGTCCTCACCAAAACATTATCATAGTGAAAGTTAAAAACACAAACAAACATGGCTGCTGTTAGTACTCACAACTATCATGCTAGCATTATCCAGTTGTACCGGTGACACGATATCAGGAGAAAAGTTATAACACATATAAAACTGTAACAGCTCTACTGTTTGTTAAACATGTTCAGTGTAGATGTTCTTAATTCCTACAGTGTTGATGGTCAGTGAAGGCATCAGGAGAGGTGTAGAGTGTGTGAGCGGGAGAGAGGAGAGACAAGAGGAGAAGTTCTTCATTCATTCAAACATTGATTGTTGCTTTGTTGGTTGTCGTGATCACGGCCGACAGTGACCGGTTATTAAAGCTCAACGTGTTCACGAATCGGCTCTTCATCACTACAGCGTCCGGACGGACGCTACAATAAATCTATATTTTCTGTAGGACTTACTGAACGTCATTAATTATTCTGCTTGTTGGTGAGAGCTTTTTAGACTCTGATCCGGACTACAGTCCTGAGCAAAGCACCTCATCAGGTCAGAGGGGACAGGCCCGAAGACGAGCGAGAGGGGCAGTAAATAGAGTCTGGGGAAGTAGAGGCAGGAGACGGGGACTCGGAGGAGTGCACGCCGGGGAAATGTACGCGCAGGAGGAGGGCAGAAAGGCTGGATGGGATTTGATTGGTTTAAAATTTGGGGAGCCAAAAAACGCTGATTGGTTGGTGTTTTCCCAGGTTTACTCAGGCTGTAGATAGCAGCTTTTCCCCCTCTTTTTTAGGAACAAATTATGTATTGATTGCCATCAGGACATAAAGATCATTTTAACCAGTATGACAAAAAGTGTATCTAAATATGATTACCAACCCCAGCTTTAAAGGCAAAAATGGATTAAGAAAGCAGTGTTCTGGCTACTTTTGCAAAGCCGTGATGTCGGCCATCGTATTGGTCAACCAGGGATTTTTCCAACAATCAGCATCAGAATTGGCCTAAAAAAATCTCATATCTGTCCAACAGATGACCGAAATTGTTGGGTTTTCATATTTCTCTTAAAGAGTAGGAAGATCCGTATTGTCTAGGGAAAAAAGTTCCCACTAATGGTCTTGTTTTTGATGGTAATACTTGAAAAGGGAGCTTCAAACTTATCATGCCCTGGAGGCCCCCATTGCCTCACCAACAGGAGGGGTGACCATATATCTCTAAATATTCCCATTTCTACACACTGAACTGTTAAAGCGAGAGGAATCGTCAGTATTTAGTTTCAGGAAGGAGTCATGCATCTCTCTTTTTGGACCAGAAACTGGTGTGGTCCCATTTTTACCTGCTATTGATTCTGCTAATGTCGGATACATGAATGCCTCTGCTCATTGTCTCCATACTGAACAGCTGGTTTAAAGGTACACTGTGATACTTCAACAAACTGTGGTTTCTCATCCACTCTTTTGTTTTATTTTCCAAAGTGAATTAGCCGGTTTCAAGTACCTGCCAACTCAAACATTTGGTATCTTTTTACTTACACTGCCATTGTGGGAAAAACATCCAATTACTCACGTATCATCTTTCTAAATCTTAAATGACTGAAATCACAACCACTGGTCGTTCTCTGGATGTTGTGCATTTTTCTTTTCCCAAAGTCTGATCTGAATTTTGAAAGATACTTTGAACTTCTCTGTACCTTCTGCACGGTAAATTCACAGGCTTCTCTTTAACTTGTTTTATCCTTAGCAGAGGCAGCCTGTGTGTACCTATTGGATATTTTGTGGTCACACGGCAATACTGTAAAGTGAGCCAATGCACACATCATCATCACAGGGCTGTCTCTACGTCATTTCATCACAGCCTCCTTTTTCCCATAACGTAGGTAAACAAATGCCAGCATACTGGTTGCACTCGTGAGCCATGGATTGACGCTTGGGCACATAAGCATATTTGTCAAATGTTGGACACCAGTCGAGTCCTGTGATGTTGTATGTGTAGCTCTTCTGCTGATGTTTAATTGGACGGATGGTGAGAAATATAAGCTCAGACGAACTGCTCTGTTGTCCAATTGGAGGCAAGCCAATTCCACCCAATCTAGGTGATCTCGTCTAGCTTGTTTTGACCCGCACAGCACCAGTAATCTTGCAAGAAAAAAAACCAACATAACAAAAGAACACATTTGCAGACTGTAAACTGACCTCTGGATCTTACAGACTGCTTTCCCTATCAGCACGTCTCGCCTGTTCCCGGTATCGAGGAAAGCTCCTCTGATGGTCAGCATGGTGTTTCCAGATTTTGGCCCAAATGTTGGGAAGATCTCGTGGATTACAGGGTCCTGGAAGCAGAAACCATCACACTCTTACAGGGACATCTTAATTATTTTAGATTCTGGTGCTTTAAGTGAAATGTCCAACTCAAAGTAAATATATGGGTGCTATGCTAACACCAACATATATGTACGTTCTTACCACGAAGGTGAAGCCATCCATCTCGACTACCTCGGTGCCGCTGGTGACTTTCACAGTGTGTCCTGATGGAGTGAAGTTCCCACTGAACACCGGGGAACACTGCATCTCAGTCCACCTAACAAAACACACAGGCCAGCTATTATACCACACCACAGCCACCCAGCATTTATCCTAATTCAATGATCTTTTACTGCGCGAGCACAAAGAGGCGATCTTCATCTGGATTCGGTCGGATGGTTGTTTTTTTTCTTTTTCCCTCCAATTTGTCATGAGGTTTGTTTGTAGAAAAAGGGGCCTTTTGAATGGGACATAGCCACAGTGGATTCAGGAGAGAGGAAAGTCTGCATGCAGAGATTTTTTCCAGCAATTTTTCAGTTAGGAGAGTCATGTGTTGAATGCAGGAGAGGAGGGGGGGGGGGCTTCTTGGCATTCTTTCTTCAACACAATAACCCCCATTAAACATATAGGAAGCCAATGCACGGCTCCCTTTATCTGGTAAACAACAACACACACTCTCTGTTTGCCTCTCAAAGGTGGCTCTGCAAATACAATGCAGGAACATTCTTCATTTCAAAATGCAAAGACAAAGCCTGCTGTTATAGAATGCACACTAACTTACATTTCTACAAAAACACAAAACACAGCACTGGATGTATTTAGGAAAAAAGTGGAATGAAAAGAAGAAGCACACTCACCTGTTGATGTAGTCTTGTCTGGGCAGTTTGCAGGGAGTTCCCGCCACCTCCACTGTTACTGAAGACGCTTTGAAGTTTTCCGTCTTGTCAAAGCCAAAGCTGCGGCCGCATATCGTCACCACTGTAGAGCCTCGTATGGGTCCAGATGCTGGGAAAACCTGATGTACACACAAAGAGCATTTTCAACATTTAAAAACCCTTGATTTATTAAGTATCTATTCCAAATGGGGCGGTTTCCCAAGTGTTTGTTTTCCTTGTACCTTTAATGAGAAGGTTGTGTTAAATACTTGATTCTGATTGGTCCAAAACTCATAAAACAGGGATTTACTCTCAACAACAAAAGCAAAGATAGGTACAACCAGATCACACACTCATATTCAATTAAATCAATCCACAGAAACGAGTCTTGCACATTTCATCCCTGCCTGTTGACACTGTGGCAAAAATGTTAGTATCCGTCTCAGGTTGGTCTTCAGAGTGGGGGAATAATGACAGTCAGCGGGCACAGATGTGAGCACAGAGGGACGCTGGTGGCCTAGCGGTCTAAGCACCCTGCATACAGAGGCTATAGTCCTTGTCGCAGGGGTTGCAGGTGTGATTCCAGCCTCCACCATTTACTGCATGCCCTCCCCCCAATCTCTACTCCCCACACTTCCAGTCTCTCTTCAGCTGTCCTATCCATAAAGGCAAATATGCCCCTCCCCAAAAAAAATGTGAGAGCAGCCTGAGGAGCTACTGGACCCCAACCATCTCTGATAAGGAGCAACATCCTGTCCTGTAATCCAGAAATCATCAGCAAAGCTTAGTGATTGTTTCTCTCAGTTGCCAATCCCTGCAAAAGTAACTTCAACCATAAGTGGTAGTGAAAATATAATAATAATAATAATAATAACAAATTTTATTTAAAGGCGCCTTTCTCGGCACTCAAGGACACCGCACAGATATAAATATATACATACACGAATTTACATTAAAGGAAACAAAATCAGAGTCAAAAATGAAAACAATATAAACTAACAAGGGGTAAGAAAAAATAGAAACAACAACAAAATGACAGAGCAATTGGAGTCAGACGGAGTAAGCGGTTTTGAACAGATATGTTTTGAGTTGTGATTTGAAATGGGGGAAAGAATCTGTGTTTCTGAGTTGAGGTGGCAATGAGTTCCAGAGACGGGGAGCAGAGTGGCTGAATGCTCGGCTCCCCATTGTGGTGAGACGGGCGGAGGGGACAGACAGGTGTATGGAGGAAGAGGATGTGAGGGAGTGGGAACATGGAGGAGGTCAGACAGATATGGGGGGGCGAGGTTGTGGATGGTCTTGAATGTCAACAGAAGGACTTTGAACTGAATACGGAACTGAACAGGGAGCCAGTGGAGCTGTTGGAGGACAGGAGTGATGTGGTGGATGGAGGGGGTTCGGGCAATGATACGGGCAGCTAAATTCTGGACCAGTTGGAGTTTATGGAGGGATTTGTGAGGGAGGCCGAAGAGGAGAGAGTTGCAGTAGTCCAGACGGGAAGTGACAAGGCTGTGGACAAGGATGGTGGCAGTGTGGGGGGTGAGGGAGGGGCGAAGACGATTGATGTTACGAAGATGGAAGTAGGCAGTCCGGGTGATGTTATTGATGAGTGATTGAAAGGATAATGTGCTGTCAAGGATGACACCCAGACTCTTAACCTGGGGGGAGGGTGAGACGAAGGACTTATCAATGGTGAGTGAGAATGGATTTGGATAGAGTGGATTTGGTGCCAATAAGGAGAACCTCGGTTTTATTACTGTTTAATGTAAGGAAATTTAGGGTGAACCAGGTTTTTATTTCAGAGATGCAATCAGTGAGGGAGGTGGGTGGGTGTTCAAACTTGTGATGTTTTCCTTGTGTATGTTTAAAAAGATGTCAACGGAAATGTTCAGTTTATTGTTCATTCCTCCCACAAGGAGGCTGACAAGAATCTGTTCCCACGTAAGAGTTATTGTCAGAACTAGAGGGACAATTTTTTCAGCTGTAAAAATAAATCATCTTTAAACCAATAGAGTTATCTTTAAATCAATATTTTGGTTCCATTTGTTTATGTTTTAAGTTAAAAGCTAAGTATTAAGTGGGCTTAGGGTCCTGCTCACCCTGTCTTGTTTCTGATTTGCATAAACCACTCTACATTATCCCTAACGTAAATATTTTGAAGGTAGCTTTCCCATGGCCTCTCATCTCTTGTCTTTCAAAGATATGTGAACCTGTTTTGTGCTGTTCATCAGTGTTAATCTGTGCTGTAAAACCACATTTTAACTTGTTCTAACCTTGAGATCTTGCAACTGCATTGTGAGCGCCTTCGCATTAACAATTATGGCAAACACAACCAAATACTGTGTTTCCACTTTGGTACACTGGACTCTTCTTACAGTTTCCAGCTGCGTAATTTCATCATGTGAAACAGAGGGCACATGCCAGCAAGTTAAACTTACAATGAACTCATTTCAAATAATTTTGGTAAAAGTGATTCACAGTCAAGTGAGCAAACTGGCGTACAGATGTTTTAGTCTATGAATGAAGTAATTCAATGCCAGCTATAGTGGCCTTCTTGGTATTAGTTCAAGATGACGAAGAAGAAGAAGAAGAGGAGGAGGGGGTTGTGTTAACTTCTAGTGAGTGTAACTTCTGGTAAGTGCAAAAATCCCATCTTATAATTCCATTTGCTGACAAAGAAGGTCAACAGTGCAGAGTGTAGTACTTTAAGGGTGAACTAATGGAAGGAATATGAGTGAAAATGTCATGCAACCTTTCTGCAGTGACTTGCAGCTTTTTTTAAATATCTGCCAGAGGACGAGGACGAGGTGTTTTTACAAGTCCATGTCCTTTTGACGAGGACGAGGTGTTTTTACAAGTCCATGTCCTTTTTTGTTTTATT
The DNA here is from genome assembly GCF_009762535.1 of Notolabrus celidotus. Classification (NCBI taxonomy): domain Eukaryota; kingdom Metazoa; phylum Chordata; class Actinopteri; order Labriformes; family Labridae; genus Notolabrus; species Notolabrus celidotus. The sequence goes on along the minus strand of NC_048277.1, from coordinate 33,632,026 downwards.
CAGAGCATGGAGGCAGCTTGTTGTTCTTTTATATATATATATATAAGGAGACAGTCTAGCAGCATGTGGTGCTGCATTAAAGTGAGAAAGAATGAGCACCACCCACAGTGAGCTCTGTAAAGTCTCACAGAGGCAAGGCGGTGTTTAACAGAACGACGCTGCTGTAAAAGCTCTGACATTTCAGCTAGGACCATGACCTTCACAGACGCTGCTGTAAAGACAAACACAGTGCAAACGTACCAATCACGGGTTTCACAGACAGACAGGTTATATGAGCTGCTGTTGGGAGGAGAGGAGTGAGGGACAGTTTGAACAACGCTTGAACCTCGGATGATGCGATCACATGATCAGTGTCCCTTAAAAATGAGCTGAACGCTTACATAAGCTCACTTTTGGAGGTTATTTGCCCATTTGTTGTGAAATGAAGAGTAAAGGATTGATTAATTCAGACGCAGGTGAAGCAAGTAATGTTTTTCCAGCATGCAGCTTCTTCTGCAAGAGGATTATTGAGCCGTGGTGACAGGTTGCTGCTGTTACCTTTGTAATAACAGGTGTGCAGGAGTCCTGAGTCCAGACGGAGGAGGACGGACATTCTTTGGCTCTGGTGCAGCGTCCATCGCACCAGCCGCACTCGGTCACACGGGACGACAACAAACAGGAAGTGCAGGTGGTCAGCTGACTGCAACCGGGGCCAATCAGAGGGACCTTGGTGATCTAGGAAAGAATGACGAGACAGGAATTATAACGTGACTCTAAAGTGAAAGGAAAAGTTTCTTCTTCTCTGTTTGACACACAAAGAAGGAGTTTCCCTTTGGACTCAGATGGATCACCAGAGGAACCAAATGTTTTGTTGCACCTTCAGGAAATGTATTCTCTTTAATCTGTTGGCTCTGCTCCATGATCACTGTTGTTTTGTTTATGTTTTAAACATTAGCCCACCAAAAGTAAAATCAAAACTCTCTCTCTGCTTCATTACTATCCAATAAATGACCATAGTTTCTTTATTTTTCCAGCCCACCTTGTTCCCTGTGGCCACAAGAATTGCTCCCTCTGAGTGGTCATCGCCCAGCAGAGCGACACTGGCAGTGACAGGCCTCGAGTCCAGCCGGATGTTGACATGAGGGGAGGCAAATCTGGATAACAGCACCTGGAGGATGACAAAAAAGCATGTTGCATATGTAGAATCATTCAGTTATTAATCATTGGTTGTTGTTGTTGTGTGTTAAATGATGCTATCAGAGCTTCAGCTGACTAAAAGTGTGGAGTTTCAGAGAGAGACTTCTGGCCAGTGTTCTACCCATCAGTCAAAATCATGTTTCTGCTGCAAAAGGCACAAGAGCTGCTTGTTAAATGAATATTTCTCTGACCCTGAGCGTTATTCAATTCAACAGCACGCCACAAATACTTTGATATATGTGACTCCTGTGAAAATCAAGATTTGGTTGTTATGGTTTGAACATTTGGGATAGCTCAAGCACTTATTAAGCACAGAATAACAAGCCCAGATTTTTATTGGGCATGAGCACATGTAACTTTTTAGTTATACAATCTCTGTGGGACCTCCTGTGGACACATCCAGAACAAAAAAAAATTAAATGAACCTGTTTCTATTCAAATGACCAAAGAAACCGGCGATAATTATCTGCTTTCTTTGAAACGTCCTGCAGGAGTCAGTTCTCTGTATTTCTTCAGTTTTTTCCTCTCTGCCTGATGTTTCTCCTTTTAGATTTAATCTCTGGCAACTGGCATGAAATAAAAAGCAGGGATAAAACAATGGCTACATCTGTTTCTTCATACACAGTGTAATTAATCAAATCGAATAGGTTCTCTGTAAGATAAGAGGTGGGTTAACTGTAAAATATTTGCCGTCTGTTCCACGTGAAATGCACAGGTTCATCTGAGGACACCTGACTCAAAGGTGAGGTTTTCTTTATTTGTTGCTGTTTTTCTCTGTTGCTGTGTTTATTTGGAACGCTTCACTGTTTTGGACACTGACGAACGCCATGAATTTAACCACAGCGAAACATTAGAGGGGGTCTGGAGAAGACAACAATGGATCCACAGAATTACATGAAGACAAAAAAAACAAGCCTAAGGATGATAAACGGGAACGTATTAACTCGAGTTTGGGCGTAAGGCCAGAACACCTTGACCGGGAGATGGTGAAGAAACATGATCGAGATTCTGACATCTTTTTCTGGATCGTTCCCATGACAGAGTTTGGCTTAAAGCAGAGTTTAGTTTGATTCATTCTATTGTTTAATAATGTTTTATTGTTAAAATGAGTAATGGAGTTGGTTTAGAGGCAAAATTGTGTGCCATGTGTTGTTGAGGTTAACAGAGTTCACTGCTTGGAAAACTAGGACAAAATTGATGTTTAAAGTGGTTTTAATCATGGAATATACAGTATGTTATCAGCAATATATGTAAACTAATACTCATTTTATTTATTTTTTTAAAAATGTTTTATTTCTTTGGTGTTATTTTAAGGGAATTTTATGTATTTTAAAATATGCTTTATTTTTTTATCTTGCCTTGTTTCCAATTTATGACCCGTTAGTTTTATTTTGCTGCCCATGTAAAGCACTTTGTAACTTGGTTTTTGAAAAGTGCTCTATAAATAAAATTACTATCATTATTATAAGTGCTTAAAAAAAGTTTACACATTAAGAAAATCAATTTTACTTCAATTCAACCAGATATATTTCCAGTTTAGGGTCAAAGTTTTCAGAGTGTTGGGTAAAAAGAACATCAATGTCATATGAAACAACTACCAAGCAAGCAAGCAAGCAAGCAGCAAAAGAGGTCTTCACTCAACTTCTATACTGTCTTTTTCCTTTTTTAGATTATTTTGTGGCTTTTCATCTTTTGATTATTCAGGTGGTAGGACACTGGATAGAGTAGGAAACTAGAAACAGAGAGTTGGTAATGACATGCAGCTCAGAACTAAACCTAGACCAACTGCTTCCAAAACATAGGCGCCTCTTTTAGCCCATTCCAAATTACAAAACCTTTTGATAATTAACTGTAAAGTTAACTTAGACAACATCTTGTAATTGGACAGTCCGAAACCTTCCTAACTTGAACAAACTAAGCTGTTGTTGGACGTATGCACAGCTAGTCGTCTGGCTAACAAGACAAAACATGTACACCAGACAGTTTTGGAGCTCACATATGAATATACTTTTTTTTTTTAGGTTATGTTTTTGGGCATTTTTGCTTTTATTGGATAGGAAAGCTGGAGAGGGACAGGAAACGTGGGGAGTAGAGAGAGGGGGAAGACATGCTGCAAATCGTAGAGGCCAGGAGTCGAGCCTGCGACTACTGCAATGAGGACTATAGCCTCTGTACATGGGGCGCTCGCTTAGACCGCTAGGCAAACGGCGCCCTGAGGTCACATAGTTTGAGTTTGGATGAAGGCTGGCTGTGCTCAGCTTTAGTCTTTGTACTAATACTGCTAACTAAGTAAGGCGACAGAGGCACCTCATGTTAACCTCTTACTTTTCCACATAAATCCTTAAACAGCCTGATGATGTCTTAAGAAAAGTGATGCAGACATTGTCACATATGAATCTCACTTTGTCTGTTTCTGGAGACACTTCAGGAAATGTTTCAAGTCCCTTTTTTTCCTTTTGGCTAGGTCTACTTTAAGTTATCATTCAGCTTCTTTCTCACAGATGAGATGATCCATTTGCGTTCAGTTTGACTCAATAACTACCTCAATAAATCTTTCATATTGGATCAAAATTATGAGTCAATATTGACTTTATTCTGATGCAGGATTCTGAACCTCCTGGCTCATCCTTTAAGATGAACAATAGGGGCCAACTGTTAAGGGTGTCTTCCAAGCTTGTTATTAACTTCCCACAAAGTAAATGGGGGTTGATAGTAAAAGGACAAACTGGTTTTGGGGCACAGAACAAGAAGATGCAGCTGCAGGCAGAAACACCTTGTACTCTGACATGTCGTGAGGCGTTTCAGACACACTCACAAACACAGACAGACACACACACACAGCCACACATCTTCACACATGCAACACACTTTCCATCCTGCCCTCATCAATCTCTCACACGCATGCACACACCTCATATATGTCATAAAAGCACATCATCATACGTGCACATACTCAAATATAAAAGCAGATAACCATGCACACACTGTTTGCACTGTTCCCACTTGTTCTCACACACATCACCCCCCTCTCTCCCATCCATACACAAACACACACACACACACACACACACACACACACACACACACACACACACACACACACACACACACACACACACACACACACACACACACACACACACACACACACACATGCAGTCAACACACCTGGACTAGCATTTATCATTTGCGGTTACGCTGCAATTACAGGCTTGGGAGCAAACAGAACAGAACAGGGTCTCTAATGGGGGTGTGGTTGCTCCAGTTACACCAAGCCTTCTAAATTATACCATTCCCCATACACACACACACACACACACACACACGAAAATAGATATGCTTTATGAACACACACACTCACACACACTCCCTCTGCCTTGTAAAGATGGAGCTGCAAAGCCAGGTCTCTTACAAAAACAAAGCACTGCATTCATATTGTTGTTAGAGAAACAAATCTCACTCATACGTACACAAACACGCAGCAAAACACACACCTGGCTGCCTGAAAACACACAGCTGGGACGGCAGTGATGGTATGTGTGAATTATTGTAAACACCATGCAGTGCACTCCAGTAAATACCTCCAACCCCTCTGCATTGTAAAATCAGAAATGTGATTTTGCAGGTTGGCTGGTACGCCGCTCACCCTCACAAGCGTCTTGTTTTCCAGCATCATCCCCCTCCTCTGTTTGAGCCTCATGATCAACGTTAGCTTTGTGACAACGAGTATAATGGGTGGCTTTCCGCTGGGGACAAGGCCATACAACAGGCATCTCTCTGGAGGTAATAGCGGTGTAAATTACAGCTTATTGTATTAAGCAGGCCGGGGGGAAGTTTGGCCTATAAACACAGCCACTGTGTTATTCCCACAGTGGTCGGGACTGAAGCTGAGGGAAACACTTCCTGAGCCAGAATGGAGTTCATCGGCGGGAACAACGCTCTTTTTCTTTCACTGTGTCAGCTCCATGTTCCCTCTGGGTTGGCTCCTCCGCAGGGAGCAGAGCAGGAAAATGAAATACATGAAAAGTTGACAGGTTCTTTTTATCGTGCTAACAATGAAAAGAGCTGCTGAAGCAAAGGACTGTGGCAGAGCTTTGGGTGGGAGCAGGTGGCCGAAGGGTCGTCAGTTCAAATGAACAGTGTTTGAAAATCCGTGAAGGGAAAGTGATCGGGTCATTGAAGTCACAAAGTGAAGAAAGGTGATTGTTCCACTTTATAGCAACTTTGTCCTTGTCTTTCTCTTTCATTTGTACCACTTAGTGTAAAACTTTGAGGGAAGGCTTGCTGCAAAGTAGGAACTTAAACTACAGATTGTATGGTTGTTGTTTTGAAGATCATAACCGTGTATGCTTTGGTGAGCATGCAACAGTTTGTACAAGGAGAAGATTTGTCTTTCATCCAACCGACTAAAATTTGTGTCCCCAATGAAAACAAATGTCAGGCTGATGTGTAATTCAAACCCACACCAGTTTGGTCAATATTTATTCACAACTAAAGTAACTTCCAGAGATGATCTGAGAGAAGAAAGGAAGAGAGACAGGAAATGCAGGGAGGTGAGATGCAGTTAAGCGTTCAAACCGGTAGTTGATCCTGTACCTACTTCAAAAAGGGCCGCAGACTGGGTACATGGGGCGCCTTAAATGCTAACGGCAAAATTCTACCTAGATAGGTTTCTATTGTAGTCAATGTGTTAACTTCCACTGGATCCACTGTCTCTCTGATGCGGCAGGTCAGAGCCCTCCGGATCAGATACACAAGACTTCTACTTTTGCCGGATGCCGGAGCACGACGCATCAATCTCAACAGATTAAGATCGAGCAGGACAGGAAGTCAGGCACCAAAACAAAATGAAAACCTCCGGTTAATTTTCAGAATAAAACACTCTGTGTTATCACCAGATCGTATTTCACTTAACTACAACAACAAACCGTCATGATGAGCGGAGCCAGGCCTGGAGTCAACAGGTCAGAGGTTTTCAGAGGACCATAAAGGCATCCTCCTGCTGTGGACGTTCCAGACTCGTCTCATCACTATCACCGCTCCCTCTGTCTCTTATTCTCTTCTATCCCTCTTTCCAGACCCAACTCGGTCGAGGCATGATGGCTGTCTAACATGAGTCTGGTCCTGCTGGAGGTTTCTGCCTGTTAAAGGAAGTTTTTTCTCGCCGCTGTAACTAGCTAAATATTGCGATGTGCAATGCTCATGATGGATTAAGCTGGGGTCAGACTGAGTCTTACCCTGTCTTGAAGTTGGGTCTCTGTTCATAATTTGACATAGAGTACAGTCTAGACCTCCTATGTTTGTAAAAGCGTCTTGAGATAACGTTTGTTGTGATTTGGCGCTATATAAATAAAGATTGATTGATTGATAAAGACAACATGGATGAGGAGAGGAGGAGGAGAATCCTTGATTCAGTAATTACCATGGGAAAACCTCGGTCACATGACATGCTCTGTGCAGCATTCTGAAAATGCGTCCAGTGGGCGTTGATGCATGAGAGAGCATGGAGCTAGACAACAGGGGATTGGAGACAGACAAGGATCTGGTGGAAGTCTGACGTAAGCGAAACTGCTAACCTGAGATCATCTTTTATCAACCACACTGCACCCACTTCACAAAAAGAAGCACCACAGTTGCAGTTTGGCATCATGCTAAGGGCTACAGTAATTATCTATAGACTCACTATGATGATATCCGAATACAGAGCCTTTAGCTGAAGACATCACTCAGTCCAGGTGTATACTAATCCTTCTAGATCAGGGTACGTTTTAGTTTCCATTAAGTTTTGCTCACTGTGGGGCTTGTGACTGCACACAGATGAGAGCTCCATCGATGGAAAGGCAAAGAGCTGAATGTAAACTAAAAGCTGTCTCTCATTCACTCTCTGTCAATGATTAGAAAGCACTTGATCAAAATGAAGAGAATTTCAGTGACGGACAGCTGCTCTCCTCTTCAGACCTTCCTAAATCCTTTCAGCTAAAACAAAGAAGTTCAGCCAATTCAGCCAACCACAAAAAAACAAATCAAAACAAAAACTGAAGGAGGTCTGGAGACATGAGGATGGAGGGGGGGGTCGATGGAGGAGAAACACACAGCAACAGCTGCACAGAACTCTCAGAGAGCAGAAATGCCGTGCGAGTGAACGTGTCAGCGAAGCCCGCCGTTCACCATTAACGTGCCGTTCAGCTTGTAAGCCCCCCTCTTACCCCTCTACCACCGTCTGTAGCCCTCCCCATCCTTCCCTCCTTCCCTCCTTCCTCTTCTCTGCAGCTGTCGACCCTTTTTCCCCGTCTCTCTTGGCTTTTCCTTTTTTTTTCCATACATGTCTTTTCATTCTTGTGTTTCAAAAATACGTGAGGTCATTCAGATTTACTTTAAGTTCGCTTCGATTCGTCATAGTTTACGGTCCAGCACTGGACTGATGCACCAGTAGCATGCCACTCACTGCGCTTTAACCCTGCAGCTGGAACCATTGCATGCATACGACTGTGCTTTCAAAGTGGATGCAGAAAATGACTTAAACACCACATGAAAAGCGATGGAAAGTGAGCGCTGTGAGTCACAGAGAGATATGCAGCTACGCAGGCTAGTCATCATAACTTAATTGACTTGAATGCCAAGAGTCTAAATTTGAACCGATGCTCAGCACTTTCATGACTCCTCTAAACAAAACCTTTCAACTAACGGACCTCCAGCAGGCCAAGATCCACAGTCAAACTGCAGGTGCACTGGCACTTAAAGCTTTAAAACTATCTGCGGCGCCAGGTTTCAGTCAAGACAGCCATGAAAACATGTTCTCCTTTAACACTGATTGTGTGATTTGCACACAGACGTACAACTTGGCTGAGTTCAGGTGAAGGGTGACTGTTTTCCAAAAATCTAAATACACAAAAGCACCTTTTGGAAAGTATTTCAATGTGTCTGGGAGACAGTTGTAAGAAGAAACTCTCATATGTCAACCAAATGTGAGCTGATTCAAACCTTATATGCTTCAACATCTTACAAAATCCTGCAATGAAGTCTTACCTGGTAGCCAAATACAATGTTAAAGGAAGAAAAGGCATTTACAAAACTGCACACACTTTAAACCTCTCTTAAAGTCACTAAAGCTCCAGAAAGCATGTATTAATGTCAGAGCTAGCTATCCAGCTATGAAGGATGCATTTCTTGGCGATAAGCTCATAACGTCTGAGAAGAACAGAACAGAAACAGAAGACAGGAAGAGAGCCTGAGGAGCACCAGACTACTCACACTTTGTTAAGAGTTTCCATTCATTCCTGCATTCTCCAAAGTCTGTGTCATTTCTTCCTCCCAAACATCAGACTATGTGAAACCGCCTCTTTGGTTCAGTTCAAGCAAAACTAAATACCAGTCAAAAAGTCAGTTTTAACATTTTTATTTCACTCAGGAGTTCAACATTGGTCTGAAAACCCATGCGCCATCTCCTCCAGTGTCTACTGTCTTTCTACTCCCTCACTTTCTTCGATCATGCAGAACTCCTCCAAACTCGGTCACAATGAAGTGAGTTTTGCACAGAGACTTTTAGCACTTATAAGCAACGTTGGGCCAAAAATGAATACATTCGGGGCGACATTGGCCTAGTGGTCTAAGTGCGCCCCATATACAGAGGCTATAGCCCTCGTCGCAGAGGTCGCAGGTTCGATTTCAGCCTTGACCATTTACTGCATGTCTTCCCCCTCTCTCTACTCCCCAAATTTCCTGTCTCTCTTCAGCTGTCCTGTCCATTAAAAGCAAAAATGCCCAAATATATAAGTTTAAAATAAAATAAAATAAAAATATGAATGCACTCATTGATCATGCTCATATCTTGGTGAACTGAACGGCTCAATTTGCATCTCATGGATGGGGACCTGACTGTATCAATAGTTGCAGAGAGTTACAGAGGATGTGTTTCACTGCAGCCAAAGTCAGATTTACAGCACCTGGCAGACATTTGGCATGGCTTATAGTGCTAGCAATTCAGACGTAGTTAGCCGTGCTAATTAAGCCAGCTCTTGTGAACATTTAAAGGATTTTATGAACGAGTAAGGAAGGATTCAAACCGGCTAAAAACTTGTGAGGTTTTAGAGAGATGTCGTTTTTTGAGAATGGAGAACAATTCACTTTTTGTGATTGTTTGATTGTTCAGAGTTTCTTTACCCTCAGCCCTTTTATATTAGGGGATGTTAAAGCCATCTCCAACACATTGCTTTGTATGAAGCAGATCTTCTCTGGGTATTTGGGTCACCTTTAGCCAAATATTGGGCCAAAAATAACTGTTATCTGTGTGTTCCTACATTTTCAAAGCTGCAGATTATTCCCTGTCTTGTTTGTATTTTCTTGGCTTTTAAACTTAATATCTGTCTGTGATTCTGGAGTAGAATCCAGACAAGTATTAAGATACAATACACAAATCAAACTCAGCAAACTAAACCTTGTGCGAGAACCAGAAAGCTCCCAGGTCTTACTTTAGCTCTAGTAAGACATGAGTCATCCAAAGTTCTCTTTAAACAAGACACAGGATTTATGCAAAAATGTAGAAAAGAGAAGAACACTAAGAGCCTCAGGCCACTGTCTCATTTTTATTCATCTTATCCCAGAACTAAACCTCCTTTAGAGCAGGACTGACAGGTCATGTTCGAGGCACTGAAAGCAGTAGAGAAACAATAAGGAGGGTGAAATCCTCTGTTTGTACAATGATCAACAACATCCACTGTGTTTGCTCAGATGGCGGGCTGGGACATTTTTGGAGGCTCACTGAGCACAGGTCAAAGGTAAGCAAATTGTGCAAACAGAAAGGTCCATGGTGCTCGCTCGTAAAGTTTCCCCCAACCTGCCTCTAAGGCAGAAGCACCTGCAGCTGACTGTGAGCTGTCTCCAGCAGGGAGCTTTCACTTCTCACGTACCAACATCCTGCCACATTTACATGAACAATGAAGGAGGGAAACCACTCTGGCCACTGAAGCCTCAGGGGCTCTGTTTATGCCTAACTGCTAGTATTTTCCATGCAAATTACCCCCCCCCCCCACAGTCTGCCTTTCAAGGAGGACGGAGCTATGTGAGTTCTTTACCTGCATGTGGCGTCCGTCTGCGGTGCCCAGGTATGCTACTGCCCGGCCATGCACAGGAACCACCGTGATGGAGGTAACCAAGGTGTTTGTCAAGTCTTTGTGCCAGTACTCCAGCCGTTGGACAAACTGGGTCACCTGCAGGCGGTAGTTGCCCTCTTTTCCTTCATGGATTCCCTCGTGTAGGTCACAGTCTTCCGATGAACTCTGCAAGGACACACAAAGACATTAGCAAGAGGAGATTTACTTCAGTGAGGTCCAGGAACACAAACAAGGAGACACAGTGCTTCACTTTGGAGTTACAGGCAAGATACTATGATACACATTAGACTCAGAAAGGCCTGCAAAATAATGCTCATGTTTACGTGCATGTAAACGTGGCTCAAATAGAACAATGCATATAACACAACAAAGCAGAGAGTCTCAGTGAGCATCCATCCAAGTAGAAAAAGTATGCAGTGCACCTGCGGGAGCGTGCATACACGGACATATTGCTCACAAATGTGCAGACATTTGGAGCGAGAGACTGGCAGACATATTTATTGAATATCAAAATGTGATGTTTGGTTTGACTTTCGGTATCAGTGTCTCCTGCAGAAATATCAAACATAAGGTGTGGTATCATCCATCCTGTGTTTAAGTCGCCTAAGAATCAAAAGGCTCTCACAGAATTCTAGATCAAGGCAAAAATATTCATGCCCCTTTAACACCTAATCTCAAATATGCAATGCACTGAAGTGTAATGGTGGGGCGAAGTTGTTCCACCTTTTATCTGCCATTGGATGCAGTAACAGAGGCATATTGGGGGGAAGACTATGGCCATGTGTAGCATCAGAGCTGTGTGTTTATGTGTGTATGTGGAGCTCACGCTGTGTGTTTAGCCTACAGGGCCATGCCTCTTGCAATTCTGCAACCCTGTATTGTGATGTAAAATCACACACTGGGACACCAATATCACACCGCTGGAGTTTACAAAGACATCGTGATGGCGGACCTCTGTTGTGGCACTGATGGAAAATTGCAATGTGTAAGAAGCTACAGAGGAGGTAGACGTTCCATCAACTCGACTGATTGGTGACTTGCAAAATCTTGTCCCTGCAAATGCATTGCTAAAAATGAATCTGTGTTGTTACCCAGTGCTGTTTTAAACTCCCCCTGCTAACCCTCAACACTGATCTCCAACAACACACCATCATCAGCCATCACTGAAACCCCACAGCCTAAAATGGAGAAGTTTTCACAGTCACCAGTGATTACCCAGGGCTATTATGCTCGGTTTGCAGATGCTGCTAATGCTGGGAATAAACAGTCATATTGCTGCAGTGTGACTTTTATGTTATGACAGGATGTGTAATGAATATCTCTGCAAAACCAAACCAATACAAGTTTGTTTAAAGAATTGAAATGAGACCACAATTTCATTTTGATTTTAACTTTCCTGGATGCATAATAGTCTGTACTCATGAACCTTTATTGCACAGTCAGAGGGTCATTGTGGATTTGGCTTTCTAGGGGTTTTAACAACCACTTTAGAGTATTAAACCTGCATAAGCATGACAGTCTACAATAAAAGAAGAGTGTATTATTGAGACGATTTTCTAGGAATTGTCAGCAATATCAGATCACTTAGTCCAAACAGTTTGCTCTCCGTTCAAACTGCTCATGATATAATATCATGTTGAGCTATCTTCTTTCATATCTGGCCTGCATGGGGGAGGGTTAAGAGCCAAACCTCCTAAGCCCCCCTCAGCTTCTCTTTCATCGGGCCGTGCTCGTAATGGAGGTCTCGGCGTGATAGTACCTCTAGGGCAAGCACACGCTTTGTTGACTCCATGTCTGAGGACGGCAGGATTTCATGGGAAACAGCGAGAAGACTCTCATGCTGTTTTCCATTCCACAAACTGCCTTTTCCCCCCAACAGGGCAGCTCCATTTTTTTCTTTTTTTACTCCTTCCTCTTCAACCGTCTGCTCACTGGAGTCGAGAGCCAGAATCTGTCGCTCCAGCTCCCCCACTCTGGTTTTTAAATCGTCGCTGGGTTGTGCAGATTGTTGTGTCTGGAGCCTTTGGAGCATACAGTGAAAGCACGGACTGTAGGCAGAGCTGGATTCAGACCCCTTTTTCATCCCTCCCCAACACCCCGCCCCAACACCCCGCCTCTCGCCTCTGACCGCCTAGCCCTTCTTCTCTGTGCTTCAACCCTTTTTGAGTTTAGTCATGGCTTTCTGTCCGAGACTTGGGTTTCATTAATTATTAATGACCCACAGGGTGGCGGGCCTCTTGTGGCTCTTAAGGTCCTTGACCTGGCTGGCTGACCAGGCTTGAGCTTTCTGTTGTTTTCTCAGCTTCAGTGGGTGATGACCTCTTCAGTGGCGTCTCATCCATGGGGGAGGGAGCACAGGTAGAATTGCGAGTGGAAGCCCGACTGAAAGTACCACTAGTGTTTACAGTTTTAGCAGCAAACTTCTTCCTTTCCCTACAGGTATAAGTGTGACTTCAGTTTTGACCTCTTGCTATGTTTCACAGAGTCAAAAGAAAATCTTAGAGCTTCAAACTAAGTCTGTTAAAAGTCCCTCACAGACTCTGTGCCTTTACCTGAAGCATTGCCTCAGCTGCAAGGCTGTTACTTGGAGTTTGTGTGAAACAAGCTGCATCATTTGCATTCAATAGATCTCAAAAGACAATCTTTAGAGAAGAAAAGAACAATGGTGAAGTAATCAATCAGAGAAGTTTCTTTTCTTGCACAAAGAACTGAGCCAAGACAAAGCAGCTGGACTGAATGAGGAGTTTAAGGAAGCAGAGAAATGTGGTGAAGGGGGCAAAAACACATTCTGTACTCGGGTAGAAGTACAGATGATTGAGCAGTGAGGCTAAAGTTAAATTATGAGATATATCTTTACTGTATGTAAGAGTAAAAGAGAACAAGCTCAGAAAAAAGTTAAAGGAAGACCTTTGAAGGGATTTTCATTTTTTTTTAAAGTTATATTTCAGGTCTTTTTGCCTTTATTAGATAGGACAGCTGAAGAGAGACAGGAAATGTGGGGAGGACATGCAGGAATTGACCACGGCCGAGAGTCGAACCAGCGATCTCTGCTACGAGGACTATAGCCTCTGTATGTGGGGCGCTTAGACCGCTAGGCAACCAGTGCCCCTTGAAGGGTTCTTCTAAGGACAGTTTTGGTGCAAAGCGAACTGAACCTCATGTCATATTCCCATTGTGGGGCCCCCTCCACACCACGAGGTGTTCCTGTGTTGTTGGTTGTGTTCTATAGTTCATATCCGGGGTCGTCATCAAGGTGATGAGCTACACCTGAGCCCGGTGTAGCTGTCCCAATAAAGCTTCCTCTCATCCGGCGTGTTGGTCTCTCCCATCGGCTCTAACTTCCCTTGTGGGAATCGCGGCGCAGCTCTTTTGTTTCTTCCTTTCCACTCTATTATTTTCCTTACTTTTATAATAAATCCTTTGTTACTTTTGCACATCCCTTGTTTCGTCTCCGTTTTTTCTTACAGCCTCAGAGCCAGGTTGTAACTCTGTGTTGGTCACAAACATGAACTCTGAACGCTTTTCTCCACAGTCAAGTTTCCCTATTTAGTCTCTGTCATCTTTCTACGTTATTTATAAGGTTTTCATAAAGTGACTTCCATCATGCTTGTTTTGCAGCGGTGGATACGCCAAGAAATTGTCTCTAGCATGTGTAATTGTTAAATCTTTGTAGGTTGGAGATGTGGGGAAGATGGCATCCAGTAGAAAGTAAAGATCTCTGTGCTTAAAGCTGGAGGTAAAGCTTTTTAAAAGATACTCAAATAAGAGCAGACTCCTGAAAGCTGCATTGGTAAAAGTATTTGAACTTTGTTACTCCTCACTTTTGCAGACTGACTGGTAGCAGCAAACCTCGGTCAGATTAAACACCCTGACTGCCGGTGGCTGCAGTTTGAGAGACAGCAGACAAGTCATCCGAAGAAAAACGTGGAGGAAATAAAAAACTGGCAGGGAGTTTTGATGTTTTTATCCAAATGCACAGCTGTGTGTCGGTGCAGCCAGCTGATCTGAACCGAACTACTCTCCGTTTAATGAAGTAGAAGGAGTGCAAAGTGAATGAGAGCTGACAGTTCATGATTTGAATTTGGACAAAGACAAGGACACGTAGACGAAGAGAAGGCGTTTGACCTTTACCTGGAAGTTTAGTTTGTTACACTTCACGCCCTCTTTCTGCACTTTCAGAGCACGCTGGCTAATTTGAGCACACGTGAGAAATCTACCAAGAGTCGCCTCACTTCTCAAAAGTAGAGCAGATAGAAGCGTCATCGCTTCAGAGATTATGCCACGCGGCTCACAAAACAGGCCCTGGGCTGATTATTTTCAGAGCAAACAAACAGGACTTTGGGGTGTTTGTTGAAGCGGAGCAGGACGATGGGAGGGAGGACTGGAAAGGTCTCGGAGGCATTCCTCTGCCTCGGCTGAGGTATTCCTCAGGATCAAGGCGAAGAAAATTGGACAGTGGAAAGGCTGTTTTGACAAGCTTGTTTGAAGCTCTGCTGCTGTTATCCTTGGCTGTTTCTTGGCACGTAGGCAAGGAGTTCTAGAGGACGTCACATCGACACGGACATGGGAGCGCACAGGTTCCTCAGGACAGTCTGAGGTGTACACTAAGTCCAACAAGGAACTTTAATACAATATAAAGATTGAAGATTCAGTCAGATATGACAAGTTCAGCCAAACAGCTATCATCAGTCACTGACAGAAGGATTGACAATGATTGAGTGAAGCAGGATAATTTTACAGTGTGCTTTCACAGGAATTTGACAACTGAATGTTGAGTTTAAAGTTTCCTATTGCTTGAAATCTTCCTGATGAAGATCTAACTTCCATCTCTATTCCAAAAACATTGGAACCCCTGTAGAATAGTTATCAACACTTAATTGATTACTGGTGATGGCGTAAAGATTGATAGTCAGATATTTGATAGATTGGAAGACATCTTGAAACTGGAAGTAATCAGCGCTCTGAGGTTTAAAGAGCTCCAGAGGTGTCAGGTGAGGAAAACACAAGAGTGAATTCATACTCTCCAGTTGCACACATCCGTGCACGTAGTTTATGATCCGTGCAATCGATGCATATGGTTTGGTAAACCATGGGAACAGATTTCTAAATTGAGAGTATGGAGTTACACATTTTGTTTTTCTAACCTGACTCTTGAGAGGGCTTTGTAGTGAAAAAACAGCATAAAGAGAGAACACAACTCTTCAACCTCTGGGCTGATATGTCTGTAAGAGCTGATATACAAGTTCCTATTCAGAAATAGCCGACATATTTTGATTAGCAGCCCAAATGGAAGATAAATCATTGAGTAACTGATCAACCTATAGTAACCTGGTGTGTCTATCAAAGCTCGGTATGATGCCCAATGAGAGTAGTATCCGTGACGTCACCCATCTGTTTCAGAAGCACTGTTTTGAAGCCGATTGTCAGTGGGCGCAATATTGGAAATGCTGAACACAACCTAACTTTGTCCGAGCTAGTGTGAGGTAAAGAGGCGGGACTTTAGCCTTTTTGCTAACCGCCTGTCAATCAAGTCAGCTATGCCCTTATTTTGGCAAAACTTGTTCATTTGATATCTTCAAAAATAATGGGTTATAAAAAAATTCAACCCCTGTACAGTGTGTGCCGATAGAGAAATGAGCTATTCAGACCAAAATTGATTTTTGAACCAGGCTGTAAACATGTTTATTTCTGCTGTAAAGATCGTGTTTTATGAATGGGTGTGTATGTGGTTTCCGCTGTTTCTGCAGCCAGCCTCAAGTGGACACTGGATGAACTGCAGTCTTTAGCACTTTTGCATCAATCAATCTTTATTTGTATAGCGCCAAATCCCAACAAACGTTATCTCAAGATGCTTTTACAAACTAAGGAGGTCTAGACCACTCTATGTCAAATTATGAGCAGAGACCCAACACCAAGACAGGATAAGACTCAGTCTTACCCCACCTTAATCCACTATGAGCATTGCACCCTGTAGTATTTAGCTAGTTACAGCGGCGACGAAAAACTTCCTTTTAACAGGCAGAAACCTCGAGCAGAACAAGACTCATGTTAGGCAGACATCTGCTGAGACCGAGTTGAGTCTGGAAAGAAGGATAGAGGAGAATGCATGGGCTTCATATTTTAAGATTGAAGGTTGGCGCTTGTACAAAACTTATAAAAGAGCAACAATTCATTTTTCTTGCAAAGTGCATCAAACTTTCTCTGCATTTGTGTGCAACTGGACCATAAGGTTTAGCATGAATAAAACTGAGGGGTGCACACTTGCACTACAAACAGACAGCACATGACTGCTCACCTCTGCTCTCCTCAATCAGTCTGTTTTGACAGAATATTTGATTCATTGATTAGTAGAATAAAAAACGCCTTCTCTGACTTCCCTGGTTTCATTAATGACTGCATTTGAAGTCTCAGTTCAGTCTACATTTTTTCATCCCTCTTTCCAACTCATGGGATGATTTACAGTGTTTGCAAGTGCGTCTGATGTTCTACATCTCTGAGGCCATTCCACGAACATGTCTTTGAGCCCTCCAACAGGCACCGTGGGGCAGACTCATGAAATATTGTACACCTTTTTGCCCCATACTTAACCAGCAGCCATTGTCCCCAAAACAACGACGAGGGGATCGAGTTTCGGTGTCGTGAAGCTCCTAAACCCCGTGGCACTGCTCTGGAGAGTCAAGAGAGGGGGTGAAAGGTGATCTGCGCGGTCTAATGTCATTTTCATACTCTCACTGAGGCCCCTGGGTGCAGTGTGAGTAGACACACTAATGCCTGGGTTATAAACCGTGGACTGGGTTACTGGCAGAAGAGGATTTGGAAACAAACACTGTCACTGTGGTGCAAAAATAGTGGTCAAGGCGCTCATGCTAATGTACAAAAATAAACATTGTGTTTCTGGGGCTTAGCTCGAGTTAGCGGACCTGCACTCATGCACCAACCCGTGTAGTCTGTCTCCTCTCTGGCTTCTCAGCTGCCCCTCTCACTGGAATAACCGACCTTTGACCTCAGGACTGCATGTGCAATTGTGCACTCCAGACGGCGGAGTGGTTCGGTTGTCGCTGGGGTGTGTGGAAATGCATTTTAGGGAGAAAGTGAAATGCAAAGGAATGCAGAGTGCACATAATGCTCAGTGTGCATGTGTTGAGGGGGGGCTGTGGCATTGTTGTGGTAATGTTGGGACACACACTACAGTTCTCCACCTGGACTCAGGGTGCACGTTACTCTGCAACCTGACCCCCAGTAGCTCTAATAGCCTTGACGTGTGTGTGTGTTTAGGCACACAGGTGGCTGCATGCAGTAATGCGTTAATGTAAGTCTGTGTGTGTGTGTGTGTGTGTTTGTGTGTGTTGCTGTAGGGGACTGTCAGGGTGTTAGGGACGGCTAAGAGAGTGCGAGGGAAGCTGACAATAAAGCGAGGACAGACCCTGGCGCTTAAAGTGCAGCTGGCCTCAACCTCCAGTGGCCCCCTAAGACGCCAGGCAGGACCTCGGCTTTGTGTGCGATGGGGCCCTGAGGTGGGCATGGGCGACGGCCTCTCACATAAACAGGTCCAAGAGGCGACAGGAGGAGTTATAGGTGGAGATTGTAGGGACAGTTGCTGTTTTCTTTTTGTTTTTGTTCCAGAAATGTGAAATAACTTCGTACAAAGTTAACTAGAAGAGGACTGAAATATGTTTGAGGACCTCCTCATGTTGTTGGCATTGTTTTTTCTGCATAGTGCTTCGTCCTATAGATTGAAACTGAAGGCGAGACAGGGTTCAGATATGTTGAACCTCAATTTAGCTTTTATGAAGGCTGGTGTCAGACATGGAGCCAAAACAAAAGCTGGAGCAGAGACAGGAGTCCTGGAGGAGTCAAACATCCCAGGACTTACACCAGGGGTGTCCTAACTTTTTTCAGAGAGGGCCACATATGATGTTGTCAGAATACCTCAGGGCCAGGGGCTCCTACTGAGACTTTGGAATCCTAAAAGTTATATATGAAATATCTAACAGTAACTAGGAAGTCCTCAGTTTTCAACAACCCATGTAAACATTAGCAAACGTTATCTTCTTCTAGCAGACAACATTTTAAGAACAAATAATTATTTTGCTGCGTTCTGAACATTTTTTATGCACCAAATTTTGCCTTTTCTGAACAATTTCATAATTTTGATCATGTCTTCTGTCCTCTTTTGTGTCTTCTGACCTTTTGTGTTCATCAAGAACATTTTCACATCATAATAAAAACTTTAATTTTAAAACCTGTCAACTTTAAGAGTTCTTGTGTTTCTTCTTTATTGCCGTCTTGCAGAATTCCCACTGCTTTGGCTTTAGACAGGCAGTCCATATGAAGATTTTTGAGACGTTTCTGGTTTGACTTTAGTTTTGTTTTTGCGCTTGATAGAAACTGCAAATGTACACATAATTCAGAAGGTGATTAATTTCTTTGCTATTAATAACACAATTTAAGATGGAAGCTTGGGGCCATAAATAAATGGACCTTGGGCCGCAATTGGCCCCCGGGCCGTACTTTGGACATGCCTGACTTACACAATGGAGACCAGAGTTACAGTTCTGTTTGAGAGCATGGTTAAATTATTGAATTATTATGAAGATAAGTGATTTTATGTATGTTACATGCTTGATCCTATTTCTTTTATAGTTCCCTTTATGCACTGTGCTTTTAATTTGAAAGGACAGCAAGAGAGAGACTGAAAATGAGGGGAGAGAGACAGGGGAATGACATGCACCAAATCATGCATCCGATTGCCTCCTTACATGGGGCGCCCTCTCTAACAACTGAGCTAAACCAGCTGCACCAACATCACATGTACCACATTTTTTATGAACCCAATCTTTGATTAAAATATGACCAAGATTGTCACTGTTTGCTTATATTCAGACGACAAAAATGCTAGATCGATGTTTTTGCTACTTCACATGAAACACCAGCAGCAATCTCCCTCATGTGAGAAAGAACCTTCTAGCTAAAAGGTCTGAAGGCTGCCAGGAACAAAATTGGTGCCACAATCACGTAATGAAGTCGTGCTGACTGATGTTAAAAAGGCTTTTAAGGTTGCTGGTATTGAACTTACTTAAATCATATTGTTTTGTAGTTCTTGCTGACTCACTTTAAAAGCATTGAACACATGACCATGCACAGATGTGACAAAGTGCCGTGTATGAGTTTTATTTTAAACAGACACTGCTCTGTAATTGTCGGTCATCATAGAGTCCGTTTCTGTTGCTGTCTCGGTGCAGGGATGCAGCAAACCAGAGCTTTATAAAATGACTGGTTCTCTCAAAGACGCCGTCCATGTAGAGCACCACAACTGTCGTTTTCGGGCATCTGAAGCTGCAAGCAGCGACTACAGGGAGGTCTGAGCTCAAACCGTACACTGAAATGTTAAAGCAGAGGCTCTAACTCAGCACAGGGAATATGCAAGATTTAGTTATGTGACATTTAAACCAATTAGGTCACCGTCAGGCAAATATCAGGGTAAGAAAAGAGAGACTTCTTCCTTACATGCTTGATATAATGAATCTGAATCTGTCTCTTACTGTAGGATCTGAGACTCACATTTTCACTGCAGGATAAGTAAGCCTCTGGTATATTGGTTTGACTCAACAAGAGTGCAAATGCTCAATTTTTAAGAGTACATTCTGAAACAACAACATTCAAGTCGAATCAAGGTCGGTCTTCACATACTGAGAAAAAAGGCGGTGACTGTGATGGCATGGTACATATTGTCCTGTGAAGGAATGCAGTCTTTACATTATTCATGCTCACAACAGGACTGTACGAATATTGTTGAGACTGTGTTGGGAAAGTAGAAAGGAAAATCCTTTAGCTGTCAAGCATGTTTTACTTTTACCTTCAACGATGCATGAAAAATAACAACAGATGTTTTTTTTGTCCCTTAAAGCTGATGTGAGGAACTTTTGTTTGTATCGATTCTGGCGCCCCCCTGGTGGACAAAGTGATACCTCTTATTTCTTGTCCTATACATGCAAAAGTAGTGTTTTCAACTAAAGCCTCATCCTGTTGTCTTCCACAGTCAATTTTATCAGGCAATGTGATTATTTTCCATGAAAACAGTCAAATAAAGGCTGTTTCTGAAGCGAGATGTCCATCATCTGGTCTGAAACCTACCCCCTCAGGGTGGTTTCAGACATTAAAAATTACAACAGAGAAGGTGTCAGTGTTGCTGCTGATGGTCTTGTTTGCTATTGAAGGTCATAAAGAGGCATCAGTATCATTTTCAGTCTGTTTCCCAGCCAGTTCAAAACTCCTCACAGGGCCTTTAAGTGATCAAAATAGATATTTATTATTTTGATGTATGATTTGATGAGTATGATGTAGGGAAGAGGGAGCTGAGCCAGAAGGCAAAGCTTTCAATTTACCAATCGGGTCTACGTTTCAGCCCTCACCTATGTGTCATGAGCTGAGGGTCATGACCGAAAGGATCAGATTGCGGATACAAGCGGCTGAAATGAGTTTCCTCTGAAGGGTGTCTGGGCTCAGCCTTAGAGATAAGGTCAGGAGCTCAGACATCCGAAGGGAGCACGGAGTAGAGTCGCTGCTCCTTCGAGTCAAAAGGAGTCAGCTGAGGTGGTTCGGGCATCTGATAAGGATGCCCCCCGGACGCCTTCCTTTAGAGGTGTTCCGGGCCCGTCCAACTGGGAGGAGACCCCGGGGTAGACCAGGAACTCGTTGGAGGGATTATATATCCCACCTGGTCTGGGATTGCCTCTGGATTCCCCAGGAGGAGCTGGAAAGTGTTGCTGGGGGGAGGGATTTCTTGGACTGCTACCCCGGATAAGGGGACGAAAATGGAATAGCATGGTTTGTTTAAGCTTGTCGTATCAAAGTATTCTGTTGATGGTGGAAGCTTGAAGACACACGAGGGTATTTGAACTGAAGAATATGGCTCACCCAATTATCAAAGTACATTTTTAGGACTGTATTCTTCTTTTAAAGTAAATACTGTTAAAACCATAAAATAGACACTGAATAAAAAAAACCCTGAGTCAACAAATAAATGTTAAAAACGTAAAAAACAAACATGGTTTGTCAGTATTTTGATTCAGAAAATGGAGATAAAGTTGTATGTAGGCTGTGTGTGGAGCAAAGTGTAACCAGATGTGGACGTTAACCTGCAAGGAGGATCCAAGGCTGGTGGTGCTAGCTCTACTAACCTTAGCCACACTCTGTCATCCTGTATTAAGCTGTGTTTTATAAGGAACTAACACAATTCTGCATGCTCTTGTGTCTTCAGTGTCCTTCCCCCTGACAGTCTTCAGTTAAATTTCCCGAAATACTCTCCTGACCCCCTTCAATTCTTCTCCTGACTGAACACCTTCCTCCTTTTTTTCTGTATTTCCTTTACCTCCCTGCATGAACAGACACACACACACACACACACAGAGTTCTCTGGATTCTTCCACAGGAAAACAAAGCTTCCAGCCCCTCAGTGCCTTTAAATCACCCCAACTGTATAAAACCTGAACGTCTGACCGATGATCCTGTCTCCTCTGCTTCCAATAAGAGTCTAAAATATCATCTGTCACCACTGCTTCACACTGCGTCTCCTTTTCTTGCATGTATCAACATATTTCTTCCTCTTCTCCTCAGAGATTCGGGGGCTTTATGCAATTCAAAACAAGGGAGAAGGTGATGGACTGCTGAGTTTGGTGATCGGGGCCAAAAGACACTATTTCTGCTCGGTCTGAGAGCTTCTTTGATGATCTCTCTTTTTGTGCTTGAGCACATTCTTCAGACAAGCTTTGCAGAGTTACTTTGCGAAGACTCGGTGCGGTCAGACTGACACAGTAGGTAAAGTTACAGTCTGCAGATCAAAGGGAATTAAAAAGGTCAACCCCTTAAGACATTCTTGCATTCACACAGAGAGATGAGATATTCAGGGAGATATTCCAGGAAAGCTTCTGAAATCAACAAGGCCAATTTCTGTGACTGACAAACCAGATGGGACGTTTTCCCAACCATGTTTGATTGTTTCATCCCTGCTGCTCTTATATAGGTGTTTCATAAAAGTTCCAGACATATGAGATACATTACACCATATAAACTCGGACTTTTCATGCTTGGCTTGCACTTCACGCATGAGACGTTCCCACTGGAGTCACACTTTCCTCCCTGACTTTTATTTGTGTGATTTCAGAGCTCTCATCCCATCATTTGTGACACCAGCTGTGAGGATGCTGTGGCAGGAACCCTCATGATGGTAATAACTCACTGCTTGTAAGGTAAGCGAGACACAATTGTGTGCTAATTAAAGTGCTGAGTTAAGTTAGGATCTATTCTATAATGTAATGTTAAATTCTTGTAACCACAGAGGGTGGGTAAGTGTCAGACCCAAACAGCTTTTATGTACTTTTTCCACAGCAAATATTCACAGTGAGAGACATATATATCTTTTAAAAGAGAACAGGACGAGATCTACCAGGTACAGTGTTTCCCCTAGGTTTACAGCCTTGGGGGGGGGGGGGGGGGGGGGGGGGGGGGGGGGTGCAGACAGACTTTGCCACAACTATCTGTCTATCTGTCTGTCTATCTGTCTATCTATCTGTCTATCTGTCTATCTATTTATCTATCTATCTATCTATCTATCTATCTATCTATCTATCTATCTATCTATCTATCTATCTATCTATCTATCTATCTATCTACACTTTTGCTTTTGTAATATCTTATGTTAAATAATCTAGCCTGCAAAAAAGTCAAAAGAAAACATTCTTCATGTGACCACTATATCTGATTCTCTTGATTCAAATAAAAACGCCATGAACGCAAAATATAGGTCTGCTTTGCACTATTACGACGTCCCCTGAATGCACCTGCAGTAACAGGCGCTCTGGACCTCTGGACAGACAGTCAGCTCACGGCACTCTTTGATGACAAGGAGTTGATCAAACTTACTACATGTGTCTGATGTATCACCAAACTGGATTAAATCAAGCTCTAGATGCAGAGCTTTTTACGGTGAGTGCGGCAAAGACGTCAAATATTAAACAGACGTCCCCCGGTTGTGTTTTTGTCACTAACGCACACCGAGGGGGTAAAAATCCTCAATGAAGAGGAGACTGGTTCACACAGCACACCTGCTGCAGGTAGAGAACAAGCTAACACTGCGCCCCTCCAATAATAACTCAGCCAGTCACAGGAATGCAGAGCTTTAATTTCTTAAGATTAGACGCACAGCGGGGAAAATATGAACTCTTAATGTCCGACGGTCCTTCTTAAGTTTTCATCTGAGTTTGTATTATCAGTGATGCACTTAAGCTCGTCATAGTCTCGTTTTCGTCTTGAAAAACCGAGTTGTTGATGAACATTTATCGTATCGTTGTGCTGTGATGTGTGTCTGTGCGCGCATGGAGCGGAACGCTGCCATGCAATACAGAGAGCAGATGAGCATAATGACATCCTGTCATGTAAATAAGATGAATAACATAAGGATATTTAGTCTGTTTACTACTAACAAGTTTAAGACCTGATCTATAAGAGAAGTAACCCTGAATACTTCTGCTGTGATCTGGCAATATGTAGAAAATAAAATTTACTGAACTTCCAAGGGGGGCGGGGGCCGCTGTTGGGGGGGCGCCCCGAAACACTGGAGGTATTACTTTATCCAAAGACTCGAAACAAATAAGAAGACATGTCTGATTTACCTATTTCATGTTTTTTGTATTTTCTTTCTACTTTCTATTTGAGCCTACTTCCTGCCAGCAGTGGACTATGAACACAACACAGAGATCATTGTAAGGTGTATTTTCATTTTAAGATCTAATTGAATATTGTACCAAATTTCCTGAGTCTATAAAGACCATAGAGTGTATACAACATGGACAAAGTCTCAGTGATTTCACCCATTGGTGTCCAAAGAAGTGTTATGAAGCTCAAAGATGGCGGCTGCCATATTGGTAATCCCGACCACAGCTGACTTCAGTTAATCTAGAAACTGGCATTGAGGTGGAGTTGAGGAAACACATCCAACTAGCTAGCCATGCCTCAAATGAAACACTTCACCCTGAATGTGAGGGACAAAGAAGTGAGGTAGACAAACCAAAATTATTGATGTACCAGGCTGCTAACAGGTTTCATTCTGCTGTTTTTATATGGGTTCTAATGGAGATTCTTTGGCTTTTGCAGCCAGCCTCAAGTGGACAGCGGAGGAACTGCAGTTTTTTGACACTCCAGCATTGGCTCTATTTTTCAACATTGTGGATTGCCACCTGATAACAACCTAGGTTAACCATTTATGGATCTGTAAAGACCTCTGGGATCCCTTATTCTTGGTTCAAATAATCCCTCTCCAGGGAGATTTCTTAGTCGTCCTGAAGAAACTCAGGTTTAAGTTTTTTCCATGTAAATGACAGAGGAGGCAGGATTTCAAAATCTGAATATCTAAACCAACATGGCTTCATGAGACAGTGTTTCATGTCATGTGAGGGAGCCTGAACTGTAGGTTTCTGATCTTTCTATAAATAGATCCTGAGGCTAAACAGAGCAACAAGACATAATGCGGATGGACCTGGATATGACGCCCTCAAACACTTTCTTTGAATCTGTTCTGGCTGCACTGTAACTACATGAGGAACGACACTGGGTGATTGTCTGAGTGCAAATGAGCGCTGCATCATGCTTTGCTTTTTCAGCCTGTGTATTACTCACCCGGGACATTATTTAGAGCATTAATGTCTTCCCGGGGTCAGATCAATCTCCGATGTGACAGCCAAGTGGAGCGATCAGTCGTATTTACTGGAGCAGCTGCCATTCCCACATGTGCTCTTAATTATAGAAACACATGGATGTAAATGAAAGGGGGGCGGCGGTGATTTAGTGTTGAGGCACCAATCATCCACTCGCATGTCTTTATTAGCTTTAGAATCGGCCTCTCTTTTAGGTTACTGTATTCAGAGGGGGGTTCAAAAGTACAGCTGATGCTCACCGTGCAGCCATAACAGATTCAGTGAAAATGTCTAAATAATTGCTCCTCTGTGCTGAGGGGAGGACATTTTGATTTCAGGATAGCAAATGCACGCCTTAAAAAGAAGATCTGAACCGACATTTTTCAAAGTTAGTCAGCCAACTCTCCTTTATTTCCAGGATTCCTGCTTCTTAGCAGTCTGGAATAATCAAATCCATCCACCGGTGCAGACACTTGGCCGAGTCCTCACAGTGCAGATTTCACCCTGAATAGAAAACTGCCAAAAAAAGCTGCTGAGGCTGTCTCGCTACCTTTTAAAGCATACAAGTGGCTCGCTCCTCTCCTCTTTTCTTTTTTCATCAGAGAGGCAGACCAAGCGGCGGGGGGTTCGTGCACGAGGTGAGGCAGGGAAAGAGCAGCTGGAGAGCTGAAGCCCGACAGCAGCCGTTGAGGAGCAGCCAGATAACCTCAGGTTGTAAACAGCAGCAGCCTGCAACCCAGCAGTGAGACATCTTATCAACAGAGGGTCAATATAAGGGTCTGAGGACGCGGGCCTCCTCCTCTCAGCACCGTGCTGAAAATGAAATGAGATCGCAGTGCTGGCATTAAGGATGCTTTCGTACTCGGCGTAGATCTATGATCAGAGCCAGATGAAGAAAACAAAACAAACACAAATGCAAAGTGAACAGTGACTGTGCAGGAGTCAGGGACTGAAGTGTTGCTCCTTGGAGTAAAGTGTTGAATGTGCATAAGTTTATATTTGTTCCGTCTGTGAAGTGACAGAGAAGCAAATTAAATATCCCAGCAGCTTTGCAAGGAAACCCACAGAGCTAAATATAATCCAGGAACCACAAACTGCCAAAACCTCATCAAAAAAGCCTTCAGAAAACAGACTGAGTTTTTATGGAAGCAGATCTTTATGAAGGCGCCATAAAATATTTCACTGCTTGTCGTGACAGCTAGCAGGTGGCGACCATTCGTGTTCTTTGGAGTCTCTATATTCCATGACAAAGCAAACAAATATCATCACAGACTCTGTCCTCAGAGAGCTGACCGTGAGCACAAACAAAGCATCATTGTGCTACTTTTTCTGCACTTATAAAACTCCTTTAAGTTGGCACCTGGCTCTGCAGTGTTGCTCAACCTCCTTTTCGCACACTTGTACAAAAATATATCACAGATCTTCAGGGATCAGGCTCAGAATAATTCTGCAGCATCTGCTTGTGCTCACTTACTGAGCCATAAGGCCTAAAGCCAGAGTTTTTATGCTCAGGACTGGAGGATCTCTGACTTTGTTATGAGGGCTCGGCTTCACGCTTTACTTTAAGAATCAACATGCGGGATAGAAGGTGTGTGATGCAACCTCACATAAACAAAGGTTTCTTGGCTGGGAAGCAAACAATAAAAAAAAAACAACTTAAGAATTTCAAACCACACAAAAGATAATTCTGTGTTCCCGTAAAACCAAAAAATTGCAAAAAGCTGTTTTGGAAAAGTTATTTTGGTTTTTCAAATTCTTTGACAATTATGGAAAAGTCCAGCTGCAGACTAAATCAGACTTTCTACCCTCAACTCATCAACCAGTTCAGGTGTGAGCTCGCCTTCCTCTTGCTGCATGATTCAGACCAGCATCACAGACCAAGCCGATAAGATCAAAGTCTGCAGAGACAATGTGAGGTGTCCTCAGGATTAGAAGATAAAGCTTCTCTGTTGGTGATGCATTGTTTGGCTGATAAAAACCGTTGCAAGAGAGAAGTGAGGTGAAGAGGAGGAGGAGGGTTACTTCTTTATTTGCCTCCATTACTTCAGCACACATCCAGGCTCAATCCTCTGCTGGCATTGTGTGAGGATTACTGGTCAAATGGAATCACGGGGATTAGCCCTCATCTGAGGTGAGACCTTCCTCTGGAATGACTCCTGTCTTCTTCCATGTGGTTTAAAAGTGCTGGTTTCTTGATTGGTTATCTGCCTGCTCAGGAAGTAAGCTCAGAACGGTTTAAGTCACTGATAATTGAGCAGATTTAAAACATCTTAAAAGGACTTTAATCATCAGATTCAAACCACAGACAGCATGAAACATGGTTTTAATCTCAGTGATGTCACCCATTCGTTTCTGAAGCTAAGTGTTGAAGTCTAATGATGGCGGTCAAGCTATGCTTTATTGTGCAAAACTTGTAGCCTTCATATCTTCACACAAATACGCTTTGAAGATACTTTTGGAACATTTTTCAGAAGACAGAAGTCAACTCCCGTCATCCAATCTCCACTTTACAGACTACATCAAAATAGACCCTCCAGGGATTCAACAGTGACTCAGACTTTCTTTAAAGGTCTCTCTATTTCCTAATCAAACTAAACAAGCAGGTAAAGCTGGTATAAAAACAGATCAATAGCAAAAATGTGCTCTCAGAGGGGTTGATCAATTTCAGGCTGGTGGCCTGGCTCCCTCCGTCTGCATTTCAAAGTGTCCTGGAGAATTAGCTCCTGATGTGAAGGCCAGTGACTCTGTTCTCCTGTTCTCAAATCTTCAGAAAGCTCTTTTGATCAGCTGTTCTGCTCACAGAACTCATAGAATTAAAGTTGAGCTGACTGAATCTACAGGATGAAGTGGACAAAGCTCTTCGTCCCTTATGTTTTAAGCCGTGTCATCTTTTGGACGATGTAAATAATCCATCCACAAACACTCAAATGAAAAGATTTGAAGTTGTATTTCTGCCCTGCGAGTGTCCACACCTGCAGGCCTGTGGGTTTGCTGCTCTGCTGATCTCTGTGATTATGAGAGCTTCAAAAGGGGCCCAGACTCAGACCTTGTGACAGAGCTTGAAGGAAATGAGAGCAATCCGGGGTCGAGGTGAGGCCGCGGCTCAGGACACGAGCAGGACAAAAAGAGATTGCTTTTGCTCCTTCATTTAGAGCGCGGGGGCTGACAGATAAGCATCCACACGGCTCATTTCAGCGGAGAGCAGGATATCACCATGTGGTGAAATAGGAAAGTAGGAGGCATGCCGCTGATTAGGAAATAGCTAGAGGGCCTTGACTCATAAGCTCAGCGGAGTGAAGCTCCTCCATATTTGACACTAAACAAGTGCATCAGGGATGGCTTCTGGCACTGCTGGCAGACGCCTTCATGCTGCTAAGAAAGCATTTAAGAAATCCAATCAGAGACAAATCTGTCAGCGGGAACGTTTGAGGAAAGTATCTCATTTGCAGGATGGTGTCAAAACAGAAGGATGACAAGACCGCCACACTGATCACCGAGGCGCTTTGTGTAATCAGCTCTGAATCAACTTTTTTATCCTACAACACTGAGGCAGAGAGTTCTAAATTCTTCAGCCATGTTAGAAAGTTTGTAGCAGTTTTGCAAAAGTGAAATCTCAATTGATCAAAATATTGACCCTAAACATGAAGACACAGGGAGATAAACAGGAAAACATCACCTCTATTAAGCCTGATGGCTTGTTTTTGTTCCACTTACATTCCAAAACCAAAGCTTTTCACTTAAAGCTGGGGTTGGCAGTCTCGGAAATCTGGCATGAATTTGAATGTAGCATTTCCTCATGACTCCGTCTAACCCCTCCCCTCCTCCCTCAGAGCTCCTCCAAAACGACCCCCCCCCCGCTCACATGCACGAGCGCAGCTGACTTGCGACCATATGATCGTGACTGATTCAAAACCGGTCCTCACCAAAACATTACCATAGTGAAAGTTAAAAATACAAACAAACATGGCTGCTGTTAGTACTCACAACTATCATGCTAGCATTATCCAGTTGTACTGGTGACACGATATCAGGAGAAAAGTTATAACACATATATAATACTGTAACAGCTCTACTGTTTGTTAAACGTGTTCAGTGTAGATGCTCTTAATTCCTACAGTGTTGACAGTCAGTGAAGGCATCAGGAGAGGTGTAGAGTGTGCGAGCGGGAGAGAGGAGAGACAAGAGGAGAAGTTTTTCATTTATTCAAACATTGATTGTTGCTTTGTTGGTTGGCGTGATCACGGCCGACAGTGACCGGTTATTAAAACTCAACGTGTTCATGAATCGGCTCGTCATCACTACAGCGTCCAGACGGACGCTACAATACATATACATTTTCTGTAGGACTTAGTAAATGTCATTCATTCTTCTGCTTGTCAGAGCCCCCGTGGTGAGAGCTTTTTAGACTCTGATCCGGACTACAGTCCTGAGCAAAGCACCTCATCGGGTCAGAGAGGACAGGCCCGAGGTCGAGCGAGAGGGGCAGTGAGTAGAGTCAGGGGAAGTAGCGGCAGGGGACGGGGACTCGGAGGAGTGCACGCCGGGGAAATGTACGCGCAGGAGGCGGGCAGAACAGCAGGACGGGATTTGAATGGTTTAAAATTTTGGCACCCAAAAAAGGCTGATTGGTTGGTGTTTTCCCAGGTTTACTCCGGCTGTAGATAGCAGCTTTTCTTCTCTCTTTTTTAAGAACACATTATGTATTGATTACCATCAGGACATAAAGATCATTTTAACCAGTATAACAAAAAGTGTATCTTTTTGTGAGTCACCAAATCTCACATAAAGAAGCCAAAGATTTGAAAACAGGGAAGAGAAACAACAACACTTGATGTTTGTGTGGCAGAGTGGTGGTTAGCACTAAACGTCTTATCACCTGTGGCCTATATCTAACAGTATTCGTCTGATGGTCGCTGGTGGTAATTTCCCACCAAGCTCATTGGAAGAACAGCTTGCATGCAGACACTGCAACGGTTTGCATATTTACTACTCTGCTCTTTATCTCGGTGACAAAGATAAGATGTTCATACAAAAGGGCCCATGCAAAGGGATTTACATACACGTCCAGCTTTCCAGCAAAACTAGAAACCAAACTCCTGGACTAATCATTAACTGTGCGGACTGAAAACCAAACACTGACGGTGAGTGGATGTGAAATCATGTAGAAAGCGGTGCAGGAAATGCCTGCAGACACAAACGGACTCACTGCGACTCAATGCAACTTGCTGCAGTTAATGCATAACTTGTAATCTTCTCCATCAAAGAACAATGAAACCTGTCTCTGTAGGTGATCATTAGGAGAGAATAAAGAGAGATTGTGTTGCAGTTGGCACAGCCTTTAGAGTACTCTCATCTCAAGTTGAAAGCTTCTGCATCACCGCTGTTACCCTGGATATAGAAGGTGTTTTTAAGTGTGTGTTCTCTGATGTGGCGTGCAAGCTGGATGTGGGTGCTGACCAACCCTCTCCTCACGCAGAAAGACCTGCCTGGGCACGGCTAGCTAATGACGCAACAGCCCACCTCAGGGTGGAGGGGCGGAGGGCACCCGGCCTCCAGCTCTTGGGGAAACATATCATCATATGGTCATTCTGAGTGTGCAGGGTCATGGACTGTTCATGCTCCCAAAGTTCTGAATGTTGTGTTTTGATTCTCATCTTTATTCAAATGTCCAAAGTTTACTTTTCAAAACTTTCACTCTGCAGTGAAGTCCTGCAGGTTAACGCGGACATTCATGGGCTGAGGCAGACTTATGAAAAATCTTATTTAAGAGCCAGGAAGAAGTATAATTTTGTCATTTTTGTCAGCTTATTGTTTCACCACAAGGATATGTATTTCACCCTAATTTGAAAAAGATGAAATCAGTGCCTGACTGAGCTCCAACTCCACAAAGTCTATCTTATGTTTGTACTTGAGCACAAGAACATGTTAAGATGTGTGATGTGAGGAAGATACAGGCTGCAGAAAGACAGCAGATGAAATCTCAGCCTTATTACACACACTCACACACACACACACTGAGTATTTTTTAAAATGAAAACAGAGCTTTAGAGATGGAAAATGAACCGCACAGGACGGGACAGGCTCGCCTGTATTTTCATTCTTCTGTTGATTCCCGTATTTGGCTGGAGACGCGCCCACCTGCTGAGAGCACCGCCGGGTCCTGCGCCCGACTCCATGATGGTGCGGACAGGCTCGGGCATGTGGGACACAATCTTTGACATACTGTGGTGATGAAGCTTGGGTAAGGCAGCGGTTCCTGGAGGCTAATTGGTCGTATTTTGATGTTTCTGTTAACTCAACTTGAGGAAGAATTGGCGTCTTGTGTGGTGAGACACTGAGATAAAATCTGACAGAGCATTTCCACTTATCAAACATTATCAGATGTTAGTACATTGTACATCAAGAGATCAAGGATTCTTACTAAACTGCTTCCATGAAGACTTCTATCATGCAAAATTACTTCATTTTTCAGTTTTAATAACTCAAATCAAAGCTCATTTGAATGCTTGGATGTTTTCACCTAAGACATGTTGCTTCTTTATGTCCTTCAATCACCAGGTACTGTAATTATTCTCCTACTGAAAATATACTTTTACAATTGAACTCTCTGTAGAGTCAGCACATATTGCAAGTCTGTTTGTTGTGGAGACAAAATGGAAATACTTGGTAACTTTAATCCACAGCAGTGAGTTAGAGAAACAGGAGATACCCAGTGAAAGATGGCACTTTGTGTCTGTCAGTGCTTTAAGTATTGTTTCACAGCTCTAACTTTCTTTTCTCCTGTCTAAATGCTAAAGACAAAAATCAGAGTATTTCAGGATAGACTGCCAACACATTAACAGAGCAAGATTATGATTCAAAAGAACAACCTCTGTCGAAAAAAGAAGGTTAGCTCAATATTTATGCAATGTTTTCTTAATCAGCATGCATATATTTGACCTGTTAGATGGAGTTCTGGTTATAAAGAACATGCAATGTCATTTTGAAGCTCAAACCTTCTGACAGCTATCCTTAGATCAGGTGAAGCAAATGAAGCACTGAAAAATTAGCTGCTTGAATATCAGAGCTTTACTTCTGTCGTTCTTTCTCTGGTTATCTGACCACTCCAAGTGCTTTTACATGACGTCACATTCACCTATTCACACACACTCACACACTGATGGCAGAGGATGCTATGTACAATCTTCATCAGTATTAAGTAATCTCATTCACAACATTTAAATTCCACCAGGAGCAGTTTTTGTTCAGGGACCTGCCCAAGGACACTTCAGGATGTGGACTGCAGGAGCTGGGATTGAACCGCCAACCTTCCAATATAGAGAGGGGGCGACCAGTTGTAGCTTACACGCACTCTCAAACATTTGTTTACTACTGCAACATTTAACAATGCATGCTTTCTCATATCATTCAATCCTGTGTACGAGTCACTGAGAGCTTATGGAGATTATCATACTCAAGATCAGATTGGCAGACTCTTTATCCTCTTTTGAATCTCTTTTAAAAACACATTTTTATAGATGTGCTTTTACAGGAGATTTGATCTGAGCCTGTTTTAATCCTCCTGGCGCTGCTTTTATATTTCAGATTTTATATGTTTTCTCTTTTAATCTCACATCTTTGGTTGGTTTTATTCCTCCTGCTTTCTTTTATTTCTATTGGTGTTGGTTTTAGCATTTTTTAACTTGTATTATTCCTTTTCATCTTTCGTAGTCTACCTTTTTACTTCTCATGTTATGTTCTGTTTCTGCAAATATTATGTTGCTTAATTCCCTGCTGTCACATTTTTTTTAACTTTTAATTTATTTTATTTTGTCATTTGTAAAGCACTTTGTAACCCTGTTTTGAAAACTGCTATAAAAAGTTTATTATTACCATTTGATGCTCCTGTTTTTAAAAAGTTACTCAGATTTAATATACATGAATGTTGTTGGAAATGATGGATGAAGATGAGTAGCCTAACTACATTACAGAGTCCACTTGTAAACTTCATAAAGGAGGTGTTGGTCTACCTGCACTCTCTTCATCTTTTGTCATGCCGGTGTCAGAGGGCTAAACCAAGGATGGTAAAAAGTAGAAGTAAAGTTGTTCTTGTTAAAGGAAAATACCTCAGCATGATGAGATGATTGTTCATTTTTAACTTCATAGGTTTATAAAAGAAGTATTGCATTTATCTGGTATCGTTTTCTATTGTTTATATAGCAGTATATGTTGCTGAACAGAGGATGTTGTAATGTCTGTTTTGATTTCCTGCAGCCTCGGTCATGTTGCTGTTATGCGCCCCAGTAATGTGCATCTGCTTCATGCAGAGGGAGCGTTCAGGCGAACAAATACCAGCTCAGTGATGGCATGAGCAGGCTCGGGCATGTGGGGGCTGAAGACAGAGACATTAACAGCAGAACCCCGTGAATCAGCAGCAGCAGCATTACTTACTGATTCCCAGTATTTAGTTCATCTATTGTCAGGCTGCTGCAGGGCATTTCATCTGCTCCTGGAAAATTGTAATGTATGTCTGTGTGTCAAATCACAGATACTTATTAGTGAATGATTGATCGCTTATTGCTGCTTTAACGGCACATCTTCTATCAAAGGATGAGAAGCTTTGAAACATGCAAATCATTGTGTTCTAGCTGCAAGGCAACTGATGTTTACAGTGTGAAAGCTATTAAATAATACATTTTCGGTGACACGGTGTCATATTAAAGGTGACATATCACGCTTTTTTCATCAATATATATTGGTCTAAGAGGTCCCCAAAACATGTCTTTAAAGTTTATGCTCAAAAAAACACTTTGAAATCAGATTTTGGCATGCCTGAAAAGTCGTCTTCTTCAGTCCTCATCAGAACACTCTG
Source organism: Notolabrus celidotus (assembly GCF_009762535.1). NCBI lineage: Eukaryota > Metazoa > Chordata > Actinopteri > Labriformes > Labridae > Notolabrus > Notolabrus celidotus. The sequence goes on along the minus strand of NC_048277.1, from coordinate 33,598,199 downwards.
TTTTCTCTCTGACCACGCCCCCTCCGGAAGTGGATGTGCCTCGGCTCTCCAGCACGTTGATCTAATGTTTACATGTTGGCTGAATATACACGGATGCTCAGAGATCGCGTTACTTCAACCCTCTGAATCTGATCCTGACGGAGAGGCGCCTGTAGCAGGACCTTTCTGAACGATTGGTCACAGATTTTGTGTTTCTTGTTGTTTTATTTATCAGTATGTAGACGTGTGTCTTGGTACACAGCTACAAACATGTAGCTATGTGGCTATGCTAACTAGCGCTAGCACTTATCCATGATAAATAAAAATCATCCACTAGATCTTCAAATCTGCAGACGTGGGGAGTAAAACCGACCTCTGCCAGAAAGGCAGCGGGACCTTTTCTGAAGGATTGTTCACAGATTCTGTGTTTCTTGTTGTTTTATTTGTCAGTATGTCGACGTGTGTCTTGGTACACAGCTACAGCTACGACATGTAGCTATGTAGCTATGCTAACTAGCGCTAGCACTTATCCATGATAAATAAAAATCATCCACTAGATCTTCAAATCTGCAGACGTGGGGAGTAAAACCGACCTTTGTGTTTATTAAGACAGCCTACAACTAGCATGCCTCCCTCCTTAGCTCCTTGTTAGCACACATTTGTGCAGGTATTGAAAAACGGAGGAGGGATTCAGTATTATTTTATACAGTCTATGGGCTGAACAAGCTCCGAGCTCTGACTCCGTGACAGACCGGATATTGTTTTTCGTAACAAAAACACGGAAGTCTGAAACGGCTCGTTTCACACACATTTACAGAAAGGTGTAGAAATCAAAACAGGGGCAGAATGGATTTTTTTCATTCTCGGGGGGTTTGTAGACATGCCAGGGACACGTGTTTCAGGTAAAGAACCATTAAAAAGTCAATTTTGCATGATATGTCACCTTTAAAGCTCATATACGTTAAATAGAGGCAGGTGGCTTGGGCTGACATTATCCTATTTTCTCACTTTAGAAATGAATCTAACAGTGGTTATAATTTCAACTATTTCCAGTGATGATTTCAAGGCTTTTGGAGGAAGTTGAAGTTGCTTTTCAAGGCCTTAAATATAAGACGAGTGGGGTGAATACGCAAGTCTTTGGAGCAACTGAATACTGACCCACCAAAAGACACAGCATCCTTAATTCTGTTTAGCTCAAGATCAAGTTCTTGCATTGCATTTAATGCAGTCATACACGGCCTAAATCTTCCCTTCTGAATCTTACTGTTGTTTAGGTCATAATTTTAACCTCATGTCCTTATTCCTGTGACCAGCACACTCCAAACTTGTCAAATAAGGCAGTTTGGTCAATGGCCAAAACTTGTCCCAGATCCCCACACATGCAAAACACCCCTGCTGCATGCTCATCCTTACTTTAGCTAGCTTTATCTTGTGCTGTGTGACATAAATACGTCCTGGAAGTCACAAACGCAGCTCTTTATTTGTTTTCAGCCACAGACAGGAATAGCTGAACAGATAAACAAACATTAATGGGTCTCTGTGACCGCTCGTGGCATCTTTCTGGCCAGCGTTTAAAGTGTGTTCATTAAAACAGGCGAGCTAATTAAAATGACTGTCGGTCAAAAGCGTCTCCAAGCCGGAATTATATTAAACACGCTATAATCAATCAGGTTGTAAATTCGATTTAAAAGCAATCAGTGTTTGTAGGGTTTTTCTCCGATCAATAGTAATCGGATGATAATTCTGACCCTATGGCTTTTCTTTATTTTTAGTCTCAATTGTTCCTGCTCCTTCTGTGGACTTATGGGAATGATTGCCAGGCGCGCTGGGTACGCCACTAAGCCCTGACATGCCTCTGCACACAACATTACCCAGCAGAATGGCCGTATACGTCTGGTCTTAAAGCGATACCATCAGGCAACAGCATATTGAGGGGTCAGATTGAGCTCAGAGAGGGCTTTTAATTTGAAAGGTGGGGCGCTGCTGAGATACTTGGCTTGAGGAACATTTTGGGAAGGACATTAAAATGAGGTTACATTTGAAATTAAGTTTTAGAATTGGGGATTTTAATAGCACATTAACTCTTTGAATGGACTAAGGACTCTGGGTGGTTTTAAAAGAAACCTTAAGACTTACCTTTTTATATGTCTTTTAACTTGGAGTAATTTCTTTTTAGACCTGGACTGCATTATTACCATTATGACCTTTTTTTTTTGTTTTTTTTTAAGTTATATTTTTGGCCTTTTTGCCTTTATTTTATAGGACAGCTGAAGAGAGACAGGAAATGTGGGGAGTAGAGAGCGGGGGAAGACATGCAGGAAATGGTCTACTGGCTGGGAATCGAACCAGCGACCCCTGCTACGAGGACTGTAGCCTCTGTATGTGGGGCGCTTAGACCGCTAGGCCACCAGCGCCCCATTATGACCATTGCTTTAACATCATTTTTATTTATTTTACTTTATTCTTTCTTATTATATTTCTATATTATTTTATTTGACTTCTTATGATTTTATTTGATTGATTTGATCATAATAATTAATTTTTAAGTATATCTTATAACTTCCTTTTTCACTTTTAGCTATTGCTGTTGTTTTTTGTCTCTCTGTTCTTTTGTGAAGCACTTTGGGCTGCATGCTTAAATGTATGAAAGATGCTATATAAATAGAAATAAGTTGAGTTGAGTTGAGAGTTCAGCTGCTTGATATCAAAACAAACGCCAAGTGAGTGAATAGAGGCCTCTCTGATCTAGTTTTGAAGATACCCCAGGTATGCATTTTGCATATTTAAGGGTACGGCTGAGTTGACTGACAGGTGGGACACTGTAGCTGTAAGCAAGAAGGCTAAAGGACGCCTCAACTCTTGCTCGGTCAACCGAAAGTTACACAACATGATTAAAACCACTAAGCGACAGGCTGTGATCTTGAAGGCCTCAGCTGGCTTCCTTTCTTGTCCACACAACATCATGATAGAGATAAACACTACAAGCCATGTTGCTAGTAATTGGTTGATTGAGTGTTTGTGTGACACTGCTCTTTGGGGGCGGAGCTTCTGAAGGATCTAAGACAGAGGGATGTGTTTGTTTGGTGGCTGAGTCCAAATATCAGCTAACTTTCTCTGCAACTGCAAACCCAAACTTCAAGCTTGTTCTCCAACGTAAACACTGATTAAACTACAAACTGTAAATACAACTTTTAAAAGTTAGAAATGTAAATAGAAAGTAAAGATAATTAACAATGCAAAACAGCACGGTTATCCATTGTAGAGCTAAAAGTCTTACAGTGAAGAACAGCTCTTGGGTCCCATGCCTTCACTGAAGTGAGAGCAGCCTGAAACAATAACAACAGATCTGATCCGTCACACAGACAGCTGAAAAGAGCCACTCATCATTACATTTATCAAATCCTGCAGCCTAAACCGGAGTTAAGAGGCACCCCAGAGCTGACAACCAGCACTTAAGAACTTCAAACATGCTCTTACTCTGAGCTTTCAACCTCTTCCAGATCCCTGTTGGGAGGTTCAACTTAGAAATACACAGTTTGCTACAGCAAGCAACAAAAATAACCTCCTGTGTGTCTCCTCTCAGTGTTTACACTTTTTATGATTTTATGGCGCCGCTTATCCCTCCGATAAACCTCATGACAGATGAGTCTATACCTGCCATATGCCACTGATTAGAAAGTCATAAATCTATTAAACAAAGCTATGATTAGCTAAATTGACTCTTACTTTCAGCACGAGCATCAGGGAGGCTGTTGTTGTCGTTGAAGCCTGTTTCTTTTAACCTGGCAGCTGAGAACAAGGGGAATCAGGTCTGTCAGCAATAAAGCACAAATTGAAAAACGACTTTTCAAGAGCTGAGAATTAAAAGCTCTTTTGGCTGCAGCTATTCAGCACTTGACCTGCTGCGTCTGCGTGTTTGGAGGCTCCAAGTCGAACCAAATTTGAAACGGCAGATTTTCTTTTTGTGCCAGTTTGTCTCTGCTGAGTCGTGCAAAGAAAAAATAATCAAGCACTTGTTTTGGTCTGCAAAGGGATCACTTGCAACTTGAAGCTGCAAAAGCATGAAGTCAGCATAGCTTTACATCACACTGTTGTCAGAGACTTCAAAACAAGGCAAAGTACTATGCAGAGGTAGAAACGGAAGGATTCTGTGATAATTATACAGCGTGGGGATGCTCCCCGTACCTCCTGAAGAACTGATGTCACGCTGCACGTCAACCCAGTAATCAAGTGAGTCAAGAGGAAAGAATGTTGAATAAAGGAATAGTGAACTCTCACTTGGAGTGATCATAACAACAGTTTTCATACCTCCAGTCTGTGTGAAAAGGAGGAAGCAGACAATTATTGTTTAGGGTTTCAGGACATAAAGGATTTCTCAGCATTCCTCTCTCAGTATAAAGCAACTCTTGTTTGTTAGTTTGCAGCGTGAGGCGTCAGGATGATTTCTCGCTCGGATCCTGCACACGGTAGCTGAGCTGGCTCCGTGAGTCATCAAACCACTGCATCTGACTTTTTGCATCAAATTTGTTCACATCTGTTAACCAAAGCTGGACGGATCCAGGAGGTCGGCCTGGAAGAGCTCAAGTGTTGAACTGAAGTCAACTCTTCTCTGTGTCGTCCAACGAGCTCTAATCAGGGCCACATTGGATCAAGATGAGATGCCTCAGATTTTTGATACGTGATAAAACGTATTGATCACCCTACATAAGAAGCCTCTTTAGTGTAACTGATGTGACTTCCACTTTCGCCACAGGTGCTGAGAACAGGTGGGGGTCGAGCAGAGCAGTGTGGCGAGCTGCCACAGCGGGTCGAGGGATCATCTTCCGCCCAGCTGCTGATGCCCTGTTATCCCCGAGCCATTCATCACGGCTCGCTGAGAGTCAGATATGTGCTGCCCCCTAAACCTCCCCCCCAGCACCCCCTCCAGCTCCCAGCATTCCTCACTTTCCCCTGTGGATCTCCGCCGCTGATAGCTGTCAGGACCGCACTGATGTACCCAGAACACCCACCCACTATGTATTTGCATGTATTTGCAAAGCTGGTTTGAATCTGTACTTAACCACACGTCGCTCTTCATGTGTGTTTGAGCTCTTCACTGCAGATCTTTATCTTTGCCTGCAGCCACTGGTTTCCATTATTTTCTGTGCAGTGCAAACATCAGATTGTAGACTTCTAAAACTTGCATGAGAAGTTATGAAATACATAATTTTGCATCAACTGTAATATTGGCACATGAGGGTAATTAAGTTTAAGAGCAAACTGACCCATAGAGTAACCTCATTATATCTTTTATTAAAGCTCCTATGAGGAGTTTTTCAGTGGTGTTAAAACTGACTGAATTAATAACTTGAGTACTTCATTAGCTGCAAAGGCGAACAAGACAATAATCAACAAGATAGCTTATTGCTAGTGTGTTGCTTTTAATGACTGAATCTTGAATGCCTGATTTGAATGCCTAAATCTGCTGCTGCAAGGTGTCAGATGAAGTGATTGACTCCATGCTGCCAAAACAGTCTTATCAATGAGTCGTAAATTTAACCGTCAAAGACAGCAGAATGTTTTTGTCATGGACGACCAAACTTAAACAAATACAGCTCAAAAAGCGTCACCACTCTGTCCACAGAGAGCACTAAAATCAACAAACCAAAAGTCCATCAGGGAGCTGTGGCTGCTCACTTCTCACACCGACAAAAGTTACAGCCACCCTCTGCAGGTTTTGACCACTTGGGGCTCTATGCAGAATAAATTTGAGCACAAATGCTAATTTAATTTATATCAGAGAACATGCACATGTAGCAACATGAGCAAAAGGGTTGTTCTCATCCTCCTGTGGACACATAGTGGAGGTATATTATCAAAGGATTGAAGTAATGCACCAAAAACTGGGAAGAGAGGAAGACAGCTAGCCAATCTGTAAATAGACTCCAACATCGAGCTAAAGATACTTTTATAAAATGGCTTATTAAATGATTTGCTTGAAAGAAATGCATTTATACAAGAGCTATCTTAAAGAGAAGTCAAACCGACAACTTGATAGGGTTGTGGATCATCATACAGGCTCAATGTTTCAAGAGTCTGTTGATTTTTAAACCCTTAGAAACGATTGGAAACCAGTGAATATCTCAAACTGTTCATAATGTATTGAAACAGCTGTGATATGACATACATATCGATCTGTGTAAAGTAACACAACTTGTAGTAAACAACACAAAACGTGCAAAAACACAACCAATTTGAGTTGTTGTCTCCTCACAGCCCCTCAGTGAAACGTTGTGGTCTGCTGCCAATCAACAGCCGCTCAGAAATGCTCGAAGCACACGCAGCGATGTTTAAAGTAGCTCATAAAACTAAATTTAGCTTGCATAGTAAAACACACGCACAATGTTTTGACAAGTCTTCCTGTGGCTCGGCCTCTGCTCCTATATGCTCCTGCACATTTGTCAACTTATTCACTTTAACGTATATCATGAATAGAAGGTAATGTGCCGCCTGTCTGCTGATATACAGGAGTGACTGATGCAGAGAGTAAGTAAAGGTGAAGTCAGAGAGAGGGCAGCACTATTCCACTTATTGACAGGCTCTTTTGCAGGAAGGTCTGCAGTTAACTTCATGTCATTATTGATCAGGGGATTCGCTCAATTGATCGAGTCGATGTTGATGGATTGAGGCCGAGTTTGTACAGGAAAGGTAACAACTGCTTTGCAGCAGAATGGAGTGGGGGGTTACTTTGGTTCAATGAGGATGAACTGAAGCGATGAGTCGATGTTAAGTGCCCAGTTTAAATGGGGAATCCCAGTCTTTAAACCTAAGCCCTGTTATATATTTCTTATTTTCAGGTCTAAATGATTCATTGGAACAGAAAAACAGGCATTTCAGCCTGCAGCAGTGAAATGTGCAGTAATGGCTGCGACTTCATCTTTTTGGGCAAATGCAGCTTATTTTAAAATGCTGAGTTTTGCCTCTAAAAAGCTTTGATTGATATTTCAAGGGCTCAAAAAAAATACAAAACTTCTAATCTGATTACAAATTGGAATAATGGCCCAATGGGAATAATCTGGTTAAATAGCCATGTATACATTCACTCAGATTCTATTGGCAGATGTTTTGCACACTTGTTCTTCATCCCTAGTGACTTGAAGTTGCGCGAAAACACTATGAAGCAACATGGTGGCACAAAACGGGCCAGAGAATGAAACAAGGGTCCTTTTGGACATTTAGAAGAATTAAACATTGGGGCATTGGCCGAGCAGTTTAGGTATGCGCCCTATGTGCAGATGCAGCTTTGACTTTGCTGCATGTCTTCCCCCTCTCTCTACTCCTGCAGTTTCCTGCCTCTCTTCAGCTGTCCCATCGAATAAAGGCTAAAATGCCCAAAATACAAACGTTGTTAATTGGCTTAATGGGTGAAAACACAGAAACAATGAACAATGAACACTCAGCCTTCTCTCTTCCACATTGCCCCCAAAAGTAAAAATGTGCAATTTTCACGCCATTTCAAGAAAAACTCGACAAAGACAAAAGCTACTAACCCACGCAAGAGACGCTTGACGCTGTGATGTCACCCTCCTAAGGGTATGATCTGTGCCTCCAGCTTGTAAACTCCAAATCAGAATAGATCCTACCTAAGGTAAACAGGTGACACAGAATTTTCTACCTGAAAGATTTTAATAGAAATAGCAAAAAGTGGGCATTTACACCCACCTCTTGTTAACAGGTGAATTTGAGGGCACATAATTAGCCTTATGATTAAGTTGTGCACCCATATAGCTGGCGTCCCTTGTTCAATTAAAGTCTTCAGCCCGTTTCCAGTATATCATTCCCCCACTCTCTCTCTCGGTTTTCCAACACTACCCACTTTCCTCTCCTCTCTAAATAAAGGTAAACTTGAATGCTGTTGACAACCAGAAACCATCCATCCATCCATCCATTTTCTTCCGCTTATCCGGGGTCGGGTCGCGGGGGTAGCAGTCCAAGCAAATTGACCCAGACATCCCTCCAACCAGAAACACAGGTGACATTTGTCTTTAAAAACCACAATCCTCCATTGACAAATCCTTAAAATTTACTCTTAAAGCTCAGGAGTTGCTTGTCTAATCTGCCTCCACTTGTATTGTTGTTGTTTTTGTGCCATTGTGTAACTTTGGTGTTTTTCAAGCTCTGTTTGATTCCAACACAATATTTGTGTTACACAGAATAACACCAAAAAACTGACCAATAGAAGTAAAGGTAGTCAACAACTCCTGTGTTGTGGTGAGTAAAAGAACTGTTGACAATGGAGAATGGCAGTTTGGATGAAACAGCTGTTTCTGGATTATATCCCTAGTAATCTTTATTGTAGCGTTATCAGTCTCTTATAATAATAACACCCCGGGCCTCTCAAGGATAAAGTCAAACACTGTAAGAGGACTAACTCTGGTCTGGAAAATTTGTCCCAAAGAAGTAATCTTCAGCTAATTGATTATCTGCTGGCAGAAACAAACCACCGGAGCAATTCCTGACAGTCACCTCAAATATGGGAGGTTTCACTTTGACCTCAGAGTCATTGTCTCATATCCAATCAAATGTGCCGCAGTGCCGAGCCAAAACAATACAAAAGAAATCGCCACTTTCCAGTAATCCGTCCATAAACATAAATGATTGTACAAACATGTCAAACATCATTTCAGACTCACTATAATCTGCTGTTTGTTTCTCCACACTTTCCCAACATTGCAGCAGTTTCCTGTCTGCGCTTAACCCAGACGGGTCAGTGATAAAGTCAGGAGCAGGTTATGCTTCAGCGCCTTGCTCAAGGACACTTCAACACAATGAAACAAGGACACAGAGACAGTAGACACACACTGGCTGCTTGGACCTGAGACCACCCAGCAACTGAGACAGTGTTTTCAGCCAACAAACCCACCTGCCTGCAGTGAAGCAACAGCCAAGGCCTTTAACTCTGAGGGACAGAAACCAAGCCATGCGTACACAACAGATGACTGATAAAGGCTAATTTTATGTGTCTCACAGACGTCGTTAAACATCAGGGGTGATGCTCAAACTTGATTGCTGTTCTACAAAGAGCAGGACTTGGTTCTTTTTTTAGATTTAAGTAACATCAGTCTGGATAAAAAAAAAAAGTTACAACCTGAATGTCTACATCACGTTGTTGAGCAAAGACTTTTGCAACTTTCTAAAGTTAGAGTTTGGCTTCAGCTTCAGTTTGCAGAAACAAGTCATTGCCAGCACATGAAGACAGACCAAACACACAGTGGAAAAAAACATGTCCAAATTTCTGCATAGTAATACTGAACTCTGCAAAGAGAAATCCTCAAGTTTGAGTAATAAGAAATATCTGATGTCGCAGCAGTAACTTAGAGGTAACCTTCACAAATAACTCTACAAAATTTAGCTCATTCAGTCTAGAAGCTAGATCTGGTTAAACATATATTTTGGACTCTTTTTCTAATCTATCTCATAAAAATGAAAGCTAGGAATGTCCAGGTCTACAATGAGTAAATCACCCGCCAATTAAATGAATCACTTTTGCTCTAAAGTGGAGAAAATCTCTTAAACATGAAAAGGAAAGACCTTAAGAAAAAGTCTGCCTTCCATATCTTCTACACAAAGTCTTGCTTTAAAATGTCAAACTGCTTTACTGACAGTTGAGAAAAAGGCACATTTGCATTTCTCTCCAAAAAACACAAATGCAAAGCAGTCCAGTACAACAGCTGCCTTTACACGGCCCCCCCCATCCCCCCCATCTCTTACCATGTTGTAGCAGGACCTCTTGTCTGATCCCGTGAAGTGATACGGGTCCACTGTGTTGCACCGCTGCATGTACAACTTGAACATGTAGTTGATGTGTTTCAGCGACATGATGCACACGGCCGAGTTTGGCGTCGGCTCTGGAGAGTTTGGCTGCCCTCTGGCGAAGGCGGCGAACAGCACGTCGTCGTCTTCCTTCACCTTCAGCTGCCTCTGCAGCTCGACGTCATTGCCCACCTTGGTGACGTTGGCCGCCTGAAGGATGTTGAAAACCTTCACTTCTTCGGTGGAGCGTCTGCGCCTCTTATCGGTGCTGATGCATTCGAGGGGCATCTCCACGTAACGGCGGATATCTTGGTCTGCGGAGCACATCCGGACTATGCGAGTGTGGTAGGCCTGGGAGTCTTTGCTCACCCTCTGCACGGTGAGGAAGTAAGTGAAAGGTCCACTGTGGAAGGCGTAAACATAACGCAAGTAGTAGTTTCCACGCAGAGATGGGAGCAGGTCCATGTAGGAGCGTCTGGATACGAAGATGAAGCCGTTTTGGCTCGTCTTCATCTTTCGTTGAGAGATGGTGTGGGGATGTGTTCCACTGCCTGATACGTTTCCTGCTACACTCGGGATTTCAGAGTTTCCAGCAAAGAACTCGCTGATGTTGCTCTCCACGTTGAGAACCCGAGATCCTGAAGGACTCACTACAACATCTGAGTCGCTGGGTTCGCCCTTGCCTTTCCCAACTTTGACAGCAAAGCAGTACACTTCTTCGTCTACGGTTTTTGGGCTGATATCGTCATCCAGGACGTGACGGCGGCAAACACCATTGTCAGCCGAGCCGCAGCTGAACAAGCCCTTATCGTAGATATTCTCCACCACCAGGGCAATGTTGTGGTTGTCTACCCTTTCACCGCTTGTGTTCGCCGGTTTCTGTCCGCAGGTCTCGTTGGCGAACAGCGGCCCCGTGTGGTACTCTGATAGCTTGGTGAGGTCGGGAGCCAGGGCGTAGATTCTGTTCACAGCTCCAACGTAGATGTCCTTGCCTTGCGTCACAATGTTCTCGATTGGGAAGTCTGCTATGAAAGTTGGGAGCTCCCCGTAGCTGACGGAGTGGTTGAGGGAGCTGGTTTCAGATGATTTATCACACTGGCCCTGTGTACTGGGGCACAATGCCCACAGCAGCACTAAGACATGGAGCGAGGGGAGATTCATCCTGTGCCAGAAAGAAGAGACATGAGAAATTAGTCTGTAAAACATCCCGGCTGGAACACAAAGACCTAAAAACATTTCTCACAGATATCTCTGAATAGGTGGCCTCAATTGTATGAGAGGTGACTGTGTGGAAAAGGGCGCTGTGCTGTGATGAAAAGGGGCCACTGAGCAGAAACAAGAGTGACATCAAAATCCCTTTTTAGACTCATAAATGGATCTGTGTCAGGGTGAAAAAAAAACTGGGTTTACTCACTTCACCACAAGCTGTGAAACCACTCGTACTGAAGTGAAAGGATTCTTTATGGGGACACAAAGCTCTAATATCAGCCTCTTAATCACCAGAGCTTCATCTTCTAACTCCACTGACCCTGCAGAGGATGGTTGTGGGGACCTGCTCGAGCACTTCTGCGGTGCTCAGCCCTGCTCCCAAGTGACCACAGTGAGAGGCACAGCAGTGAATCACCCAGAGAGCAGCCACGCTCTGCAGGGCGACACAACCACGGGCCTAAGTTTAGACAGCAAGCGCCTCAAGGGAGGGGAGATAAACTCAATTAAAACAAAAGAGGCTGGAGGGAGAAAGCAAAGGGGACCATCCTACAAAATGATAAATAACCCTAGCCACTAACTGGTAATCCACTGGGAGATGCTTTTAGTGGAGGGAGAGATGGATGGAGGGAGGGGGGGGGGGCGACACCAGAGAATTTGTGAAATGAGCATTTGCATGCTCCCTATCTGGATGTGGTTTTAACACGACTATAGATGTGAACCAAAACAAGGCAATAACATCTAGCAATGCAGGTTGTTTTTACTCATGCCTACAGAGTTGCATAAACTGAGACTCCACGTGTGCATGCAGACTTATTCAGGCCTGATGTTTCTATTGGTATAGCTCATTTGTTTTATAAGTGAAAGTTTAATGGGAAAAATAACTTTCTTGCAAATTCTAAAAATCATTCAGAGAGAATATTTAAATATTTAGACAATCTCTTTTCGAAGTATACAACAGAACTACCAAAAACTAAGAGTCTTTAGCATTAGTACAGGAAAATTTTGAAGAAATTGAAGGTAAAAGTTGCATAAATGCATAAAAAAACAACATGAAGGATTCTGTTAATAGACATTTCACAATGTTTGAGGCGTTATCTTTTTATGTGGGACATGGCTGGATGAAACCTGTCCTGTTTTGATCCAGAATTCTGAGTAATAGTGGGCACAATACTGCGCACCTGCACCATGTACAATACATGCAACTTACAGCCTCGTCACTGTTTTTAAAAAAGGACAAAAGGCGGAGGGGAACAGTGAAAATGTTTTCATTTTGAGAGGAAAGTGACTCACGGTGAACAATTTCAGAAAGCACACATGGGAAGGTGGTGAAGGGGTGTTGAGAGCTAGAAAAAACATTCAGTGATATTCAGAGACAGAGGAGGAGGAGAGGAGAGGGTCAGGGGTTTCAGCCTGGGTCATTTTGTCTGCGCTTTTACGCATAAAAAAGTCAGATTGAGAGTGAAAGAAAAGAGCCAAGTCAATAAAGTGGAAGCAGAGTTTTAGATCAGAAACTCACCTGCTTGCGAGCAACAGAGTCAAAGTTCCCTTGATTCAAATCATATTCCGCTGGTCTCTCCAGGAGCGGGACTTCTTGACTTTCTCATTAAGTCCAAACTGATCGCTGGAGATTCACTCTTCACTTTTCCCGTCAAAATAAACTTCCACAAAAGAAACAGTGAGATCCTTCTTCCTGAATCGGAGTTTTTCCCCCTTTTTTCCCCCCCAAGAAGTTTCACTCTATAGTTCGTTGATCTTCTGTGTGGCACAACACTCCACTGACTAACTGGCTGAGTGCATCCAGCAGACACACGCTGCCGCTGCCGCTCTCACATCCCAGCTCCTCTCGTGGTGCGTAAAAGCTCCTCCCCTCTCTCCCCCAAAACTCTGTGACGCATCCAGGTGCTGCTGCTGCTGCTGCTGCTGTGGGATTCAGGTGAGTCAGACTCACAGGCAGTGAGGAGGACAGGAAAAACTGAGCATACAGTAAGTTATAAGCTGTAGTGTTTATTTTTTATCACGTGCCACAAGACGATGGTCTATTACACTGATCCAGTTTTTTACCTTATAAATTTGTTTGTCATTTTGAAGCAATATGCAGTGGCGGAGCCAGGGGGGTTGGCTATTTGCCATGTCAGAGGCATTACTAATATTGAAATCAGCTATTGTGTTGTTGTGTTTCAACAAGCTGCAGAGAAACTAGTTTCTTTGCATTTGAATATTATTTGTGTTGATGCTTTGACTTTGGACAGTCATCCTCACTTTGAGTCCTTAAAGAGTTCAGTTCAGCAGATTTAAATGTTGACACTCTGTACCGTTACATTTTTAATGTCAACGGTAGACATCTACAAAAATGTAATATTTTTAAAATTATTGTATAAAAGAAGTTAAAGTAGATGTGATTATTGGAAGTAACCCTCTTAGGTTTGGGGTAAGCTCTTAAGTCTGTTTTCCACGCCTGGCCACCCCTTCAACAGTCAGTGCCCCAGTTTGGCCACCCAAGACAAAACTGTCTGGCTCCGCCACTGGCAATATTAACTTTTTAATGACCTCACTTAACCCCAAAAACTTCTGTATCTCCCTTTGTTAGCACTCTTCATTATTTTACAGACTAAACCTTTAAGTGTTGGGTGAATATCTCTTAGATTAAAACTACTTGGTTTGGCAGCAGATCAACTTGAGCAAGACTGAAGTTAACATTTCAAGAAGAAGGTCACAAAGGCTGCATGTAGCAAACTCTTTCTTTCTTCTCCTCCTTCCACCTGATTCTCCTCCTGCTCCCCTGTGAGTCAGACTGCTGCTCGTCATGTTAAAGCGGCTCACTCAGCCATGAATAATGAGCTAAGTTATAAAGGCTAAACCAACTGTGTGTAAGTGTGTGTGTGTGTGTGTGTGTGTCAGTCATGAATCACAGTGGCCAGCACCAAAAAAATGCCTTTGTCCCACATCCTGAATGGAGGGCAGCAGGAATGAAGACTGGAAACCCTGATAACAGAGTGTGGATGGAGAATTAATAGGTGGAGAGAGCGGCACAGCGGCTGTTTGTGCTCACATTCTGACAGACGCACTGACATGTGAGGCTTTAATGAGACAGAGACAGAAGTGTGTTCAAGTTGGCAGACGAGAGATGAGATGGAATCTGGGACATCTTCATAAAAACAGACGGATGAAGTGTTTCAGTGACAAAGTGATAGTTTCCTCTTTCCTCCTCTTTTCACAGTTGTTTAAATACATGCCTAAAACACCTGAAACCACCATCTCTGACTTATTAAACCCAGATTTGTTATCCCTCTCTGCTCTTAACACCTTGATTTCCCAGAGGACACCGCTGTCACCTCTGACTGTCACTGCACATCATGGATCTTTATCTCATTTCAAAGTGTGTCCACTGGAGAGAGGTCTTACTTTACAGAGGCACTGAGATACAAACTATTCAGCACTAATGTAACTGAAAGGAATGACAAATCAAAAATGATGTAAAGGACAAACAATGAAGAAGCAAACAACCTCTAGGTTCAAATTGAAAACGAATAGCATCTAAATTTGAATCTGACCTTGTGCAATAAAATAAATGAAGCAGAAGGAATGAGTTTATCATGAGAGAGTGAAGTGCTAAATAAGTGTACCACATATTTAATCTTCAAAGAATTATCTCTTAAATCCACTACTTTACATAAACATTAAAGCTCCTATATGGGACTTTTGGGTTGTGTTGATTTTTGGCACCCCCTGTGGACAAAGCAGGTTTTGGTCCGGTGCATGTGTCAGTAATGTAGCTCTAGCGAAAGTTCAGACAGGAAGACTATAAAGCAACCACAGCAGTTTAACTCTCTCTCCCTCATTCAATAGCTCACCCGCTTCCAGGCGCATGCTCCGGAGCTGTCATTGGCTAATCAGCAGCAGCGTCATCCAATAGCTCAGTGGCACGCCCTTATCATCAGCCTATCAACTCTCTGCTGTCTTTTTAAATGTGTCTCTCTCTCCTGCTAGTTCCTTCTTGCATTGATGCTGCGCACCCCTCCACCTCCCCGTCTCCACCTGGTCTCTGCAAGTCTTCAATTCCTTGGATCATCAACCACCACCACCACCAGTGACTCTAGGGGGATTTCTTCAAATTCACGCATCCTACGCTCATAACATTATCCCCATAGAGTCTCTCCTGATTAAAGTGTTTTTCTAACAAGAAAACTCATCCTGCTGTATTTCAAATATCTAAAGCTGACCGTCTAGACCAGTCTGCCCAAATGTTTTTATTTCGTGTGGTGCGCCATAGTGATGCACAATCAAGTCCACGTCTGGGACACCTCACGGCCACCTGACAGAAAGCCTGACACGTTTGATCCTTCAACAGTTCGCTCCAACGTCAGTGAGGGAGACCTATGAGAGTACAGAGCGCTTCACACGTGCAAAAAGTCATGAGCGTAAACCAAAGAAAGAGAAATGAAAGAAGCACAATGACGCCAGAGATACAAGATGGAGCTATGAGAGAAAGAAAAAGTTGGACATCAACTTCCTTTTATCTGTGATTTGTTGTCAATGGACTACCGCAACAAACTGAAAGCAGAAAAATGTTGGTGAGAATTGGCAGACACACTTAGTGAGTAATTTCTCCTTTTAGCTTTATCAGGTGTTATCTTGTTTAGCCCCTCCCTCCTTCCTTCCTACATCACCCAGTCAGTTGTGATGATTGTGCCATGTCATGGCACAAATTTGTGGCTCTGTGATCGCCTAATCACACACGGGGACCGTGGTAACAGACAAAAGTGTCATGTAGTCCGACCGCAGCACTCCATGCAACTTACAAAGAATCTTCAGTGGAGGGAAAATTAAAAATGGCTGCCTCTTTGACATGCTAGCCTGACATCTACCCTGTGGCATGTGCGGTAGACTCAGAAATGAACTATTAAAAAATAATGAGTCTTCTTCCTGATTGTTGGGTTTGGTTTTGGAGGTCAGGTAGAGGCATCAGTGATAATTTCACAACAAGCTAAAACTCCTCAGAGGAGCTTTAAAGTGCAATGCATCTGATTTCAGCCAATTCATGGTTTTACAAGGAGTTTTGTTCAGGACCAACTTCTGCAACTGCACTTTGCTTCTGCCTATGCCTGTTGAGTCACCACAGAATGTCTGCACTGAGAGTTGAGTTATTGTGTTATGTATGATGACTGAAGAAAAAGTACTGCTACTACTGCGCTTGCCAGCTGACCAGAGACGCCAAAATAAGTGATTCATACTTTAAGCTTCATGAGGATGAAATGTACACTCAGAAATCCAAACATGAAACCACTGCTGTGTGTCTGTGTCACTCTCTCTTTCCTGGATCAGGCTTTAGCTGCACACAACAAATCAAGTTTTTTGTCTAAAGCTCTGTTTTTAACTTCTAAGTGATGACCCAGAGGTTTCCCGACACACTCCTTCAACTCTTTGTAGTCTGTGTTTGTCAGAGGAACTGTATTTTGCCTTACCTCGGGGCACTTTTGACGCAGTTGCCAAGGGGTGTGTCTTTCACAGCAGGGTGTGTGTTTGTGTCTGACTCCAATAGCCCAGGGGTGTGTCTGTGTGGCTGCTGTGGTGGTTTACTCCGTTTTGGCTTTGGACCCTTGAGTTTGGCGGGCAGAATAAGCAGAAGAAGAAGAGGAAGAAAAGGAAAAGGGAGATGAAGGTTGGTTGGGTGGTGAACCTCACAGCGTTGGCGTGCAGAGTGTGGAAATGCTGAAGTATGACACTCACTACAGGAATGATCTGAATCCTGCAGGCACATCACCTGCAGCACAACAACTGCATACAAGCTGTTTGCTTCTGTACAGGCTGCAGAGGCTGGGATGAAAACATGGAGAGGAAGTCATAAAATTAGCACACATAAAAAGTTACAAAGTGTTGGGACAAGAAGAAAGAGAGCAAAAGCAAATGTTTGGGAGAGTCTGTAACTAATGAATGAAGAGTAAACAGACAAAGAACCTTACATTTTAAAAAAAATAGATAAAAGGAAAAACAAAAGCACAGGATTTATGAAAAAGAGGATTTGCACAAGTGTTTTTCTAGGAGTGATGTTGAACTGGGCACAAATCCAGCATGCCTTGCCTCCTCGGGCAGGGCTCTCAGAAGACAAACTATGGTCTCCTTTAATCTTTAGTCATGGCTTTGGAGCAGATGACAGAGTTTTGTTTGAGGATATCAGGAAGAGTGTTTGGTCATAGGAGGAGAGCGGCTTAGAAAAGGAGGTGCAAAGCAAAACAGCACCTTGATAGCAGCTGAGAGTATTCTAAAATTAATTTTGAATGAGAATAAAAGTTTAATGAGACTTTATTTGGTCCCTCTTGGAAGCAGAGCTGCAGCAGTTTGAGACTAATGGAGACGAGACATGTTCAAGTCAAGTCAATTCAAGTCAAGCTTTATTTATAAAGCACATTTAAAACAACCTCAGTTGACCAAAGTGCTGTACAGTTATTAAGATACAATATAATCACACACAATTATAACAATAAATAAAAACAATAAAAGAATAGTAAGAGCTCAATTTAGGAAATAAAAAGAGTAAAAAGTAAGAAGCCAAGGATTCTTGATTAACTGGGACTGAACGCCAAGGAGAAAAGGTGGGTTTTCAGTCGTGTTTTAAACAACAACAGACTGTGCAGCTCTAACCTGGAAAGGTAGGCTGTTCCACAGCTTTGGGGCCGCCACTGAGAAGGCTCTGTCCCCACGAGTAGAGAGTCTGGACCGAGGTACTGCCAGGAGCAGCTGGTTTGATGACCTAAGTGCTCTGGAAGTACTGCGAGGCTGTACAAGGTCTGATAAATAAGATGGTGCCACACCATTTAAACACTTAAAAACAATTAATAAGACCTTGAACTGTATCCTAAAGTTCACAGGCAACCCGTGTAAAAATGCAAGGACAGGACTGATGTGATCCCGCCGTTTCTTTCCAGTCAGCAGGCGGGCGGCTGCATTTTGGACGACCTGTAGACGGCGCAATGCTGTCTGGTCGAGACCAACAAACAAAGAGTTACAATAATCTAAGCGTTCAGAGTGCTGCACGAGCCAAAATATGATGAGATACACACGTAAACAAACTTTTTCTGCAACAGATGAATATATTTTAAATTTGGATTTTAAAGAATTAAAAATCTAGATCAATCAAATGGTCAAAATACAAAATAGCCGAATGGATGCCAGGATTTATCACCAGAGAGTGTGAAGATGTACGCAGCAGTGACTGTGGATAGTAATCAGATATACTTTTAATGTTGTTGTCCTCATACTTTTGGTCATGTTGTGTCTCCCAACCTATTCATGTGGATTCTAAACCCTGCATGAGTAAATACCACTTAAGGTAATCACCAGCTTTTGCTTCTGTGGTCATTCAAACTGACCTTTTAAACTCCCACTGCAGCATCTGACTTGTTATGGCGCCATCTGCTGGTTCTGTAAGTGAACAAGTATCCTCCCTCTACAGACACACACATGGGGAGCTGCAGGTCAGGCTGATTCCCAGCCACTGAAACAGAAAGTGAAGAGACTAATCTCAGAGACAAAGGGGAGGGATTATCAGGGAGGAGCACTTTATCTTGATTTTACCATCTCTGTGGGCCCTTCTTGTGCTCCTAAACCTGGTCCAGCTGAGGTTATTTATCACCTGCAGGGTCAATACAATCCCTGGTTAACTGCTGACCAGGACAGTAAAGTGATTGATGCGCCTGATCTATCAGAGCCCCCCCTGACTGCTGCTTCATACTGTGGTTACTGTTATTTACCTCTCAGCTGCAGCTTCTTGTAGCTCAGGATGGAGCGGTGATAAAGTGAGAGCCGTCTTCATCACTCAGCTCTTCTTCCACAGGAGCTTTAAAGTGCATGAGAGATAACGACAGTTCATTAAAGCGGACATGAAAACAAGAGGTCAGGAGAGGTTTATGTTGATTCTCTTGTCTGGGCTGTCAGGAACAGTCCAGTGTTAAACTGTGTTTGACACTGCTTAATGGACATGGTTATTTTAATCATTTCTGGGCTCTACGGCGTGTTTGAAATTGAATACAAAAGCTTGAACTAGATTTCTCATTGGGGCTCATATTTAATCTGATGCAGTGGATCCTATATTTGAGTTAAGTGCTGAAAGAAGACCTTCTCTGTGGTAGCCAGTGCTCTGTTCTTTGCTGTGGCGTGCTGGGGGGGAGGCATCAAGACGGGTGATGCCAGCAAGCTCAACAAGCTGGTAAAGAAGGCCGGCTCTGTGGTTGGTCTAGAACTGGACAGTCTGGAGTCAGTAGCTGAGAGGAGGATGATGGAAAAACTGCAAGCCATCCTGGACAACCCCTCTCACCCTCTCCATGATGAGCTGTGGCTGATGGGGAGCTCGTTCAGTCAGCGCATCATTCCACCAAGGTGCAAGACTGAACGCTTCAGGCCCTCCTTTGTGCCCACCGCCATCAGACTGTTAAACAGTAATGGAGGCCACAGACTGCAAAATTCCTCACTGGAGCTTAAAATGTCAACATTTTGTCTTTGTGGCTTCCTTCCACTTTATTCTTGCCATGTAGAATTTATTCTATAAATGATTAAATTACAAAAACAATTGTTTACTTTTCTTCAGCCTGGCACTATCACAGAAAGTTTCACTTAATCCCCAGCATTGTTTTCATGTTGTCACCTCCACTTTATTCTCTAAATTCAAAACACAGAATAAGCTTTTTCTCTTGGACTCACTGCCTGTTGTTGCTGTGCCTTTATATTCTTGAAGGTTTATTTACCTGCCTGTGTAAGCACAAAAGATGATTGTTGAACATCAGAGCAAAACAGTTGAAATGAACAATTTCACACAGCTTTTCTACAATGACTCCCTCCAAAGGTGTTTTTGAAATAGCTGTCTTCATCATGACAGCTTAAATGTCTCATACATACCATCCTGACTTACAGGTAACACACTAGATGATAAACCTTGATCGACTGACCACGAGTGAGGGGATTGTGTTCATGCATAATGAAACATGTGTGACCCGATAGGCGTCTTCTCCAGAACAACAAACCCTCCCCTGTGACCATCCGTCCATCTATCTATTATCTATAACCCCTAACGCCGCTCGAGGGCCCAGTCTGCTGTCAATCAGCAGGGCATGCAGAGACAAACAAACAGACACACAAATCAACACCTACAGTCAATTCAGAGTCACCAATTAACCTCATGAGTGTGTCTTTGGAAGAACCAATGCACACACAAGGAGAACATGAAAACTCCACACACAAAAGCCTAAGTGGCAACCTCCGGTCTTGACAAAGAAACCAATGCTGAAGTGCTAAAAACTGCAGTTCATCAAGAGTCCACTTAGACAAGGCAGGCTGCAAAAGCCTGGGGGCCACAAACACACCCAGCTTCAGAAACCTGGGTGACTTCACTGAGACTACATCCATGTTTTATACAGGGTAGTAACAGTGCTAACCACTGCACCATGCAACAGGTGAGACAGAGCTAGATTGATCTAAACAGCAAAAGAAGATTATCTGCTTGTCCAGAAATCTAAAAGAGCTGCTCTTAATGTGCAAAAGAAACACTGCAGATAAATCTTACTTTTCATATTCCAATCTAAAAAGTACTGTAACATACAAAATGGGCCGTGACCTTTAACCTCACTTCCATACATTTGAATCGTGGGTGATTTAATGAAACTACAAAGAACACTCCTCTGTCTAACAGTGAAAGCCTTTAATCAAGGACTGTTTCATTATTAACAAGGCATGCTTTAAACAAGCCAAGTAACATTGTTCAGGACTTTCCAACACAGCTGAGACGTGTTATAAAAAGTTATTATCATTGGGAATAAAACATTTTGTGCCAAGCTGCTTTTAAACAAAGTCATTCTTTCAAGCGCATGTCCTCCCTGCCGATAGCCACATTGTTTCCTGCACAGACTGAACCCTTTTCACCCTCAGCCCGTCAGTCAGCAGGAGACCCTGCTGGGAGGGTCAGATAGACTCCACATTTTCACATCAGAGCACCCATCTTTATATTACCTGCGTGTTAGATAAACACACTCATAATGAAAGAGGAAATCAAAGGACTACCATCTCATACCGTACAGGAAATGGTTTCCCAGCAGACGGGCGGGAGGACTGTCAGTCACAGGTTTCTATCTGTCCATCTGTCCATCCGTCTGATCACGGACGGAGTCACAACAACAACAACAGAGCTCATATCCAAACTCATCAAAGGCCATCAGTGGAGGTGTGAAAGTAATAAGAAAGAAGCTGCATCAACTCGGGGAAAGAAAACATGTGGCTTCAAGACCACAGAGTTCATCCATATTCAAGTGATGAGATGTTTTATTGGAGATGTAGCTCCATAAAACAAAACACAGTGAATCATCTGCTGCACATGTGATAAAAGTTATGCAAGTAAATCGCTCTTACTCACAAAGCTCTAAGTGCTCATCTTTAAAAGTTTATAGAGCTGGATTACGCAGCTAGAACATCATACTCCCTGAATGCAGGCCTGCAACATCTTTCAAAAGTAGTATAGGAGGTAGAGCCTTCAATTTTTGGCCCCTCAACTCTGGGACACTCTTACCTTCTCTACGAATATAAATAAGGCTTAAAACTTTCCTCATTGACAAAGCTTACAGGACCTGCCAGGCATAGACTAGCCCAGTTTTCCTGCTATAGGCTTGGACTGCTGGGGGTCTGAATTCAGTATGATCTGCCTCCTCTTTTGTCTCTCTCTCTCTATCTGCTACTGTCCACCTCCTTGACTATCACTGCTACAATTATTTACATTTTTATAGTTGTCATTGCTAATATTAGTCATTTTTTATCATTATTATTGGCATTGCAATCAATAGTTTCTAATATCTTTCATGAATTTGTTGCTGTCTTGTTGCCATCTCTGTCCGTCAAGTTTCTGCCCCTGAAAAGGAAGTTTCTTCTTGCACCTGTTGCCACCATTTCACTCATGATGTATAAATATTTAGTCTATACATAATAAAACGAAGAGTAGTCTAAGCTATAGCTGTTAATGTGAAGTGCCTTGAGATGATTGTTGTTCTGATTTGGCGCTAAACAAATAAAAATTGTGGCTTGATTGAGAGATTCATGAGTCTCAAATTGACTTAAAAATCATCTTGAGTATATTTTGATCATTTTGCATGAAGTAGATCATTTTTGTGTTTCAAAATTATAAAAATGTTGTTCATACACAAAATTCCACATAAAAATTCCACTGTATTTCTGCTAAACAAGTTAAATCAATCAATCAATCTTTATTTGTATAGCGCCAAATCACAAAAAATGTTATCTCAAGACTCTTTCCAAACAGAGCAGGTCTAGACCGTACTCTATTATATCACTACCGAAGACCCAACATCAAGACAGGATGAGATCCAGTCCCATCTTACAGACAGGACTCAGTCTGATCTCATCTTAATCCACCATGAGCAGAGCACTTTGCAGCATTTAGCAAGTTACAGTGGCAAGGACAAACTTCCTTTAACAGGCAGAAACCTCCAGCAGGACCAGACTCATGTTAGACACACATCTGCTGAGACCGTGTTGGAGAGAGGGATAGAGGGAGATGAAGAGAGAGAGAGATGATAGTGGTGAGATGGATAGTAGTAGTTGTAGCAGCTGGAGTCTGGCATGTCCACAGCAGCAGGCCAGAGCAAACCTACGGGACAAGAGAGCTCAGGGACATAGTTAAAATAAGTAATCTGCAGCATTACAGGTCAAAGATCTCCGATCGTTGACTGAAGCTACTGTAGTATCCCTCTGAATACATAATTTATTACACTGTTTCTGCAGTCTAAAATAACAATCAAGAGACATTTTTATCCTCATTTTTCCAAAATAAAAGTATTAAGTGTATTAAGTATGAAAGATTGTTCCCTTTCCGTCTCCCTCTGCTGGGTCATTCCTGTCTCAGAGTGTTTATGGGAATGCCTTCAAGAGCACTAAAACTCCCCCGTCCTGGTCGTTTATCTTTGGAAGCTTGGACTAAAATAAACTCACTCAAGTGCCACTGAAATATCACAGCATGACATCGAAGGCTTTGTGCTCTGTGTACATTTACTCTATCTCCTTTTCAACTTGAACAAAAATAGCAATCTAGTATTTATTTGACTGCCTCTTTTTTTGATTTTTATAACTTGGAGAGGATGTTACATTGTAGTTAGCAGCCTTACTGAAGTGCCTTTGTTCTGGACTCAATGAGAACCCTGTTCATTAACCTTGAAAACACTTCCATGCATGATAAAACAAAGCAAAGGTTGTCTGTGAAGTGATCTCAAAGTGCAGAACAAAGCTTCAAAAGAGATGTCACAGTTTCCCCCTGTGAGATTGGTAGTATTACATTGTATCGCAGAAGAGATGTGGTTAACATGACGTACACTTCCAAAGAACAGAGAACCAGGTGTGCTGAATGAGGAGGAACAGCTGTACCAAGGCTGGTGAGCAGCATGGTGAGCTGGAGGTGATGGATGTGTGCCAGCCTTCCTCTGGCCTCGATGTCGTGGCACGCTTCGTTTTCACTATTCACGAGCACAGCTGACGGAGTGAGAGGCCGAAAGTGTTCTTAAATAGATGAACACTAGAGTTTCCTTCTGTGTGTGGCTTGTTTTCATTGCAAAAAGTAAGAAAAGGGCCTCTGATGACAGTAAACTTGAACCAGAAGGGAAAGAGTTAGAAGAAAATACAGCTTCATTCAACTAAAATGTGGTGCAACTTTGCCAAAAAGGGAAACTGTGCTCATTTTTAACTCAGTGGGATGCCTGCAATATCTCTCAAAGTGCCAAGGTTTATATATTTCTGCACAGTTTCCAATGAGGCCAACTATGTAGAGGAGGAACTGTGTCATGTGCGCCTGAAAAACAGCAAATAAAACCAGTCCACTGTGCCGTATGTACAAAGTTCTGTGTGAGTTCAGAAATGACGCCCTGCAGGCAAACAGCCGGAGAGCCTGTCGTGTTTGTTGTGTTTGTTGGGTTTATTGTGTGAGGGGTCGGGGTAAAAGCAGGACAACAGCAGCCTCCCGATGGGTTTGTTTGTTGAAACTAAATACAGAGAACACGCTGCTGAACACAGAGGGCAGTGTGTGATGATCTGACCTGAGAAACTGGCTTTGTGTGAACATAGCAATCTGTTTCAGCTCCAGACGTCTGTTAATGGATCAGGAAGTTTTGACCAACACCGGCAGGAAGAGGATGTGCACTGTGAAAAAAAGAGACAGTGTGATTCAGAGAAAACTGTAGGTTTGAGACAATAAAATGCTAGGCTGGGTAAAGCTAGTATTGAAAAGTTTATGCATTACACAAAAATTCAATGCATCACATTATGTGGATTAGATCCAGCTGCCTGTGATTATACACCTGGCCAGTAGGTGGTTTCGTGTGCACATGAAGCTTCGAGAAATGAACCCTTTCTCGAACCAATTGGCTCAAGTGGTTCGATGCCTCATGAGGCTTCATCTCACCATCACTATTAAGAAACATTATTAAAAAGACAAAAGGTCAAACAAAACTTACTTAAAGCTAGGGTTGGTAGTCTCGGAAAACCAGCATGAATTTGAATGTAGCATTTCCTGAGGACTCCGTCTAACCCCTCCCCTCCTCCCTCGGAGCTCCTCCAAAACGACGCCCCCCCGCTCACATGCACGAGCGCCGCTGATTCTCGACCATATGATGGTGACTGATTCAAAACCGGTCCTCACCAAAACATTATCATAGTGAAAGTTAAAAACACAAACAAACATGGCTGCTGTTAGTACTCACAACTATCATGCTAGCATTATCCAGTTGTACCGGTGACACGATATCAGGAGTTAAGTTATAACACACATATAATACTGTAACAACTCTACTGTTTGTTAAACGTGTTCAGTGTAGATGTTCTTAATTCCTACAGTGTTGACGGTCAGTGAAGGCATCAGGAGAGGTGTAGAGTGTGCAAGTGGGAGAGAGGAGAGGAGAAGTTTTTCATTCATTCAAACATTGATTGTTGTTTTGTTGGTTGGCGTGATCACGGCAGACAGTGACCGGTTCTTAAAACTCAACGTGTTCACGAATCGGCTCGTCATCACTACAGCATCCGGACGGACGCTACAGCACATATATATTTTCTGTAGGACTTACTGAACGTCATTAATTATTCTGCTTGTTGGTGAGAGCTTTTTAGACTCTGATCCAGACTACAGTCCTGAGCAAAGCACCTCATCGGGTCAGAGGGGACAGGCCCGAGGACGAGTGAGAGGGGCAGTAAATAGAGTCAGGGGAAGCAGAGGCAGGAGACTGGGACTCGGAGGAATGTATGCCGGGGAAATGTACGCGCAGGAGGAGGGCAGAACGGCAGGACGGGATTTGATTGGTTTACAATTTGGGGAGCCAAAAAACGGTGATTGGTTGGTGTTTTCCCAGGTTTACTCCGGCTGTAGATAGCAGTTTTTTTTTCACTCTTGTTTAGGAACACATCATGTATTGATTACCATCAAGACATAAAGATTAATTTTAACCAGTATGACAAAAAGTGTATCTAAATCTGATTACCATCCCCAGCTTTAAAATGTCCAAAAAAAAAAAAAAAAAAATGTCCAGAGGGAACAGAGAGCATGAGAGACAATGCAAGGGGGGAAACATAGAGACTAAATACACACTGGGTAACGAGCAACAGGTGTGAACACAGGCCACAGGTGAAACTAATGAGGTGCAATCAAAGAGGAGGGAAACACACAAGGGCAGGAAGTAAAGCAAGGCATGAAATACAAGGAGCGAGGCCTTTCAAAATATGACAGGAAGCAGGTCACACACAGGGAGCACAGGAACACAAGGATGAAGAATGACAACACAAGAAATGAGAACTGAATAACAACACTGGAGAAAAACATGAAATGAAACACAGGGTGAAAAGCACAATTAAACAGGAAA